>NC_141874.1:36031817-36334847 GCF_056163025.1 Triticum urartu | reverse complement strand
TCCTCGCGCGCCACACCTTGGCCGGCCAGCCCCCCTCCCTTGAACCTTTATATACGGAGGCAGGGGCACCCCTAGAGACACAAGTTGATCCACGTGATCATACTCTTAGCCGTGTGCGGTGCCCCCTTCCACCATAGTCCTCGATAATATTGTAGCGATGCTTAGGCGAAGCCCTGCGACGGTAGTACATCAAGATCGTCACCACGCCGTCGTGCTGACGGAACTCTTCCCCGACACTTTGCTGGATCGGAGTCCGGGGATCGTCATCGAGCTGAACATGTGCTAGAACTCGGAGGTGCCGTAGTTTCGGTGCTTGATCGGTCAGGCCGTGGAGACGTACGACTACATCAACCAAACGCTTCCGTTGTCGATCTACAAGGGTACGTAGATCATACTCTCCCCTCTCGTTGCTATGCATCACCATGATCTTGCGTGAGCATAGGAAATTTTTGAAATTACTACGAAACCCATCAAAGAGAACTTGGCGAGCTTATGAGCCTCAAAGTTATAGTTTCTACGCTCATGAATGAAATTACAAAACTGAAAACCACTCTTACGCCCTATTATTTCATGTACTATAGCAGCATGGGGTCCTCCCCTCCCCTTGTTGATGTCGTTAATCACTCCCTGACTGTCACACGCCACCGTGATCTTATGCAGATTAAGATCCTCTGCAAGTGATAGAGCTTCCCTGCAGGCGAATGTCTCGAGCATCACTGGGTCGGTCACAACGGGATACACCATCGCTGAGGACCCAAGGTAAATTCCTTGACTGTCTCTACATATTGCCGAAACTGCTCCTCCTCTTCTGTGGAGAGAGACCGCACCATCAACATTCATCTTCATACAGTCTTGGGGCGGCGCGAGCCATCTTTCCTCTGTGGGTCGGGGAGATCGGCCGACTCCAGAAGACCGCACAGTCGGCTTCTGTAGATGTTGCAGCTCATGTAAGTAGGAGTCCACAAAGGCGATGGTTTGTACCGGGATCTGAAATAGTGCCTCATGGATTGCTTTCCGTCGAACATACCAAACTGACTATAATGTTAACACCATTCTTGTGAACAGGTCATGGCTTAGTGTAGCATGCATCTCGAACATCCAGTGCTTGGCGTTTGTTTCTTCACTGGAAGTCATCTGCGCCACAAGTTGATCGTCTGAGAGAGCCCAAATACAACGTGACATGGTACATGAAAGGAGCGCATGTCTCCATGAGTCCTCGCAGCCGCACAGGGGACTTCCTATTTGCCGCTCGTTGCAGCAAAGTGCCGATGTTTCGCACAAGGCGCCGCACGTTTCGCACAGGGGGCCGCTAGCCTGGACCGGCCCACTTCCGTTGGCACGATCGTCATATGAAAAAACGCAAAAAAAAGAGAGCGTGATCGAGCTGCGGATCGACCGTGGAACCTCCTGGTCAATGCCGCGCTGTGCTAGCCACTGCCACAGTCAACTTCTCATTTCAAGGTTGAAGCACCAGACTTAAAGAAACATAGAACAGCGGCAGGGATCGAACAATAATTCCTGGGATTTCGTACACCTGCTATTAGCGCCAGACTTAAAGAAACAAACTGCAAGTGAGCAATGCTAATAGCCAGTGGCGGAGCCAAGATTGGCTGACACCCCAGGCGAGAAACTAAGGGCTAAAAGCTACCCAAAAAAAACTCCAGTTTCAACGCATACGAAAGTCAATTTATGTTGCATAACTAATAATACACCAAACATAATATTCCATGGCAGCATTTGTTCCATGATGGGTCAACTAATAAAGCAAGATAAATCAAAAGACAATATGTAGCATATATAGATGATCCAAAAGATTAATACCAAATCAAAGGATTGGTTGATCTGACCCTCCCATAACAACATCTTCAATAGTCGAAGAAGCTAAACCTTGAATGATAAATTTTGAAATGCAAATCAGTGCATAATAAAGGAAGCAAAAATAGTTCATAATAGATGCAAAATTTGAAAACTTACGTCCAGGACGAGGCAAAAGGCATTTGCGACTGCGATAACCTTGAAATCGCTCAATGATCTTTGATTCTTCAATACTCACAAATGCATCCCGCTCAATGTAACATACCATTCTATGATTCATCCAATCATCACCCATTTTGTTCCTCAATCCAGTCTTGATAATGCTCATTGCTGAAAATGCCCTTTCCACTATTGCGGTTGCAACAGGTAAAATCAATGCTAACTCAACAAGACGGTAAACCAAGGGAAAAGTTGTGTGCATATTACTTGTAACCATATTTATGGCAAGATGACCAAGGTCATTGCAATTCATCAAATGTGGATCAACTCTTGCTTCCCGAATGAATGAGTCTAGTTGGTTTCTAAGGACAAAAGTAACTTCATATGTAGAGAAGTCAGCAGCATACATATTAGCAAGGTCTACTAGCTTGTCTTCATTATAATTGGCAAATGAATTCTTGGGATCAAGACAAGCAATGCATCTCAACAATTGAGTAGACCTTTCAGCAAAGCGGTTGTTTAACTCCACAATAAGTTGATCATGCAACACATTGAATATTTCATTTCTGAAATGATGGTTGTAAGTTACCAACTGCCCACCCCAAGTCCTTGAACGCCCATTAGCAGTTCTAGTATCTTCCATATTTGGCACTACAATGTTGTACTTGACACAAAAGTCTGTTACCTCTTTAAAGAGCTCACCCCAACCATTCTGCCTTATATTTTGAATATCATCCAATGTGGTTTTAATCAATCCAACAACACGTACAATATTCTGATTTTTCAGTTGCAAGCATTGTGACAGATTGTTAGTCTTGCCCAATAATGTAATCATAAGATGCAATATGAGAACAAATTCAAAGGACTCCATTTGCTTTATCAATCCTACGACTGTGGTTCTTTGTGCAACATTATCTGCATCATTGTGTAGATTTTCTAATACCTTTAGAACTGGTTTCCACATCTGAACAAGACGGCACAAGGTTTTATGATGTGATCCCCACCGTGTATCACCGGGTCTAGCAAGGTTAGTTAATTGGTTTTTCCTTTTCCCACAAGAAGTTCCCCAGCCTCTATTTGACGCACTATTTCATCATGTTGCTCTTGGGCCAATTGATCATGTCTTTTACAAGAAGCATTAACAATGTTAACCACCATGCTTGTGTATTCAAAAAAATCCCTTACTGATGAACAACACTTGGCAACAGCAACAACCACTAATTGTAACTGATGGGCAAAACAATGTATATAATGAGCATAAGGATTTTCCTCCAAGATCAATCTTTGCAACCCACGGAATTCCCCTCTCATGTTTGAAGCCCCATCATAACCCTGTCCTCTCAAATTAGACATAGATAAGCCAAGAGTAGCAAACATACCATCCAAAGCTACCTTCAGTGAAGTTGATCTTGTGTCAGGAACATGCTCAACTGCCATGAATCTCTCAATCACCTCCCCTCATTTGCCGAGATACCTACATAAGACAAAGGAGCATGATTAATATAAAACTTCAACAAAATCCACCTACAAGTCTACAACAACAAACACATACAATACGAGGAAAGGTACTAACCTCAAACACATAGCCATTTGCTCTTTCATAGATGCATCTCTAGACTCATCAACAAGTAAAGCAAATTTCCTATCTCCAATCTCCTCTATAATGACTTTGGTGGTCTCTTGTGCACAAGCCTTGCATAAATCCAATTGTATCTCATGTGAAGTCAATAGATGGTTCCCTCCTGCATCACCAAACAATTTTTCCACCTTTGGGTCTTTCTTTATGAACAAGTCCAACAACTCTTTGAAGTTACCCTTATTCATTGAGCTAGCAGACTCATCATGACCACGAAAAGCAAGAGCTTGTAGTGTCAAAAATTTGACAATACCCAATATAATGAAGAGACGAGCTTTGTATTCTTCTTCTCTCTTCTTAGAACCCCTATCAAACACATGTGGCAAATTTTGTCTTTGATTTTTGAAATCATCATAATGTTGTCTAGATTTATTATGAGCACTATCATGCTTGCCAACATGCTGATTAAAAACTTTAGGTCCATCCTTCCAAGATTTAAATCCATTTTTCGTGAACGCCTCAACACCATAGTTTGCAGCTCTTGGTTGCTTAAATAGAAAACAATAAAAGCAAAAGGCTGCTTTTTTCAATGCTATATTCCAACCAGCCGCAATGATCATTATACCAGTAATCATGAAAGCTTCTACCATTTATCTGCTCATATGTATGATCAGTTGGTTGACATGGACCCATACTAATGTACTCCCTTCTAGCAAGATCTCTAATGTCTGCATCCAAATCCTCAATTGGTATTCTCTTACCAGGGTCTGATTCAATATCACCAGGTTTAAGTTGAGCCGTAACACTAGGGGCATTATCAGTTGTTCGAGTTGAAGGACCTGTTTCTGCAGTTTCCGTGGTTCGAACTTGAAAAAATGAATTCAATGTCTTGTTTCTTTTACTCATCTTGCCTTCCTGTAACATTTATAGAAACAAAATTACTATCTGTCTACATAGGTTTCCACATCTAACAAAAAGTGGCATCAAGCAAACAATGGTGGCATCTAGCAATTACAGAGTACAGGAACTCTACCTAGTGAATCCTAAGTGAGGGGGCCATGCTTACAAGATTAGAATAGAGCTCCACGCCTCCAACGAACAGAGCTCAACGCTGCACTGTCTCTGTCCTAAAAGCTATACATCAGAATTCAGAAGTTCAGAATAGAGCTCCACGCCTCCACCGAACAGAGCTGTACATCGAACTCGAAGAAAACTAGGAAGCAAGGAAGGGATACCTTTGCTCTTGGCCTCTTGCTCTGCTGTCTGCTATGTGCTGCGGCTCGCCGGACGCCGGGTAGCCTGCCGCCTCGCCGAGGTCGCCGCCTCGTCGGACAGGGCAGCAGCCCGCAGCACCGCAGCGGCGCAACCTGATGCCGCAGAAGGGGGTCGAAGGGGACGGAGCTGGCCGGCAGGGTAGGCGGCGGGCGGCGCCTAGGGTTCGTCCAAGTCAGGGGAACGGGCTGCGGGTGGCTGGCCGGTTCGTGTTCGTCCAGACTCGAAGTAGATGCACAGGCAGGCCGCAGGCAGATGAGGCAGGCAACGAACGAGATGGGCCTCACGCCCCAGGCAGCCTTCGTTGTTCTACAGTATATTTGCTACAGTGTACGAGCGAGATGGGCCTCACGCCCCAGGCAGCCGCCTGGACTGCCTGGGGCCTGTCTCCGCCCATGCTAATAGCCACCATAGTTCCTAGGATTTCGTACATAAAATGGCTGTCCACCTTGTACGACCATAAGCTGCAAACATTTTCATATTTCATAGAGAGAGAAAAAGTTAAAACTTGAAACATTTTTGGGAATCTAAAATAAAATAAAATAAAGGAACAACATGAAAACGACATTTTTTCCCGAAATCAAGAAAAAAATCATGAAAATGCAAAACATTTTCTGAGAAGGAGGAACAGAAACTGAAAGCGCGAAGATTTTTCAAATTTACGAACAAATTTTCAAGACGTGAATAGTTTTTTGAATTCCCCAGAACATTTTTGGAATTTGGGGTCAAATTTTGAAAAACATGACCATTTTGATGATGTGAACAAATTTGGAAAGAGGAACATTTTTTAAAAATTCTCATTTTTTTGAATTGGTGACCAAAAGTTAACAAATGTGAACATTTTTTGAATTCCGCAAACATTTTTGAATTTGTGAACAAAAGTTAAAAATAGGAGCATTTCATGAATTTACGAACAAATTTTGATATCCAAAACATTTTCTGGAAATGTGATGTTTTTTAATTGGTGAACAAAAATTGAAAACAAGAACAATTCTTGAAATTCAGAACAAAATTTTGAAACGGAAGACAATTTTGAATAATTGAAACAATTTTGAATAATTCAAACAATTTTGTAAAATGCTTTTTTCAGTATACGTGAACAAAAAAATAAAAATGAAGGCATTTTTCTATAGCTTCGAACATTTTTCTAAAACACAAACTTTTTTGTAAAACACGAACAATTTTTGAAACGCAAACATTTTTTCAAACACACAAACATTGAGTAATTATTTAAGATGTCTAAAACGCAAATTTTTAGTAAATTTTTGTACGTAAGATTCTTTTCAAAAAGGCACACAAAAATTTGAGAACAAACAAATTTTGAATTTACAAAATATTTTTTGAAAGAACTGTTTTTAAAAGCATGAACATTTTTTGAATGTCGAGAACAATTTTTGAAACGAAGAACATATTTGGAAGCGCGAACAATTTTTGAATCTTGAGAACAAATTTTGAAATGGAGAACAATTTTGAAAAATCCCGAACAAATTCCGTGGCTTGAATTCTTTTTGAATACGTGAACAAAAAGTTGAAATCTGGTGAATTTTGAAAGTTTTGAACTTTTTGTGTAACGAGAACAATTTTTGAATTTTGAGAACATTTTTTTGCAAACTAAACATTTTCTATAAACACGAGTTTTTTTTAGTATTTCAAAAAAAAGATAAGAACAGATATGAAAAAAAAACCAAAGAAAGAAAATGTGTCCAAAAGAGAAATTAACCTGAAAAGGAAAACAAAAAGAAACAAAAAAGTAATGAAAAAGAAAAGAAGAAACAACCAGAAAAAGGAAGAAGAAAAAAACAGAAAGATTAAAAAAAGAAAAAAAAGGGCAAAATAAGAAACTGGTTCAGGAACCTTCTAGATGGTTCCCAAAACAAGTAAGAACCGGCTGGGAACGCTCTAGAAGGTTCGCAAAACCGGAACTTCTACGGACGCTACATATGGGCTGGCCCAAAATCGCTCGTTGGTCGCATCTGTGCGATTCGTCGACAGTTTGACGCAGTATGCGTCCAATAGGTTTTTCCGCCGCACAGGGGACATGCATGTGTGGTGGGCCAAATTTCAAAGCGGGGTTGCTAAAGGGGCCATGAGCAACGGATCCTTCTTATTATAAGGCCATCTTCAGCCCATCCCCCATAATTTAATTTCGTATATAACCCTTTAATTCTTCAGCTTTTGGAATTAAATTTTTGTCCATCTAACCTATCATCCTGATTCTCAAAAAAATAACAAAAAATCTAACCCAACATCCAAAACTTAATTCCGATCAAATTATATTTGGCTCACATAACTCATCAAACACTTACAGTACATGTACACGCATGGCCCACAAACATGACAGTCACATGTACTCCGTTATTTTATAATGTATATTTTATTGGGAAACTCATTGGAGCATCCGGGTGCTAAACACCCCTATATAAAAATAGTATTTCTTATAAATATCAGGAAATTTTTCTGAAATTTTAGGGTATGAAACCTGGGTGCCCATTGTATACCCGTGTGCATTTTTGTGAGGAATGGCTGCCCGTGTAATCCCTGGCGTAGGAATTACGGTCTGACATATGTTATATCTAGTTTCTTTTTCACATACGATTTTGTATTTTTTTACTTACATTACCACGGGCACCCATTCCCTATGAAACTGAACATGGGGTACAACGGGGCACCCAGGTTTCATTTCCCAAATTTTGTTTTATTTTTCAAATTTCCTAATATGTTTTTAGTACTATATTTATATAGGGGTGTGTGACACCCGAGAGTCACAAATCCTCTTCCATAGTTTATTAGGGTTCATTAGAGTTGAAGTAAAACTATGGAAACAAAAACCTATAATATGTGGCCCCTATGAGTGATTATTCAAGACCCAAAGACTGCTCGGTATCAGGGGCCCGCCAAAAAAGTTTGTCAATTGACACACCATATGTGGGGGGGGGGGGGGGGGGGGCTTACCCCTTCGCCTCTCCTTCAAGGGAACATGGCGGCTAGGGTTTCTGCCTCCCGCCAGCAACGCCGCCGATCTGCTTCATCTCATGTGGTCTTAGGGCCATGGTGTGTGGAGGATCCCGACCCTTCACCGGTGGGAGAGCTCTGTTTTTGTACGTTTCTTTGAGTTTTGCTAGGATTTGTGTCCTACTCAGGAAGACGAGAAGGTGACGACTCCCCGAAAATGGAATAAGATTCTCCTTGCCTAGCCCTTTGTAACTGTGATGCGTCTAGCATCATCGGACGACATGTGGAGGCGTGTCTCTAGCAGACCTCGCAGGATTTGGCGGTGGTTGTCTTTGGTGGATCCACTCGGATCCGGTATTCGTTCGCCTATGTCAGTGTGTCTTCAGGTTGGATCCTTTCAATCTACGCTTTTCTTCATCCGGGACGGTTGCTGTTTTGGTAGGCTAGTCCTATGGGGCTTAGCACTACAACTTTCCCAACTGTCTACTACTCTACTACGACAAGTTTTGCACGGCACAGCGCACCTTCGGCTCGCTCTAGTGCTTGTAGTCATCGCTAGGTGGTCTACGAATCTACATGTAATTTCTATTATTTCTGGTATTTGTTGTGTCATGGATGATAATGAATAGATTGGAAGTTTTCTCGCAAAAAAGAAAGATGGAGCTGAAGTCAGCGGCATGACCTCCTGATGGTCCTCTACTGCCTTTGGAACTAGTGTAGTTTGTTTACTCCTTTCATGCTTGAAACTAAAGAACCTGAAACATGTAAAGTGTTTCGTTTGAGTAATTGAACGGGGGAGCCGATTTCGGCTTCCCGCTGATCTAAAAAGACACCCAACAACCGCAAAGAATGGAACATATTGCCACTAATAAAAAGTTCCAAGGAGCATACTAGATAGATAGACATGGAAACTGATAAGGCAGGGCAAATTTGCATAGTTTGCATCAAGGACCATACATAGGTAGAGAGGGAAACAGAACCCAACTGACCACCACCACAGGTTATAGGGTAAGCTAAATATCGGTTGATAGCACCAGGCACCAAGCCGCAAATTCGACAAACCAAAATAAGGCCGCAAGTGGCAACAGTCCACTTCTCCCCAGAGGCTTAAGGTTGGCTGACCTCGGCTTCCGAAAACGGGTCGTGGAAAGAGAAATCTGCCCCGGTTTTGAAGTTCCAGGGATAACCCCCCGCAGGCCCCTTGTTCACAAGCACAAACTGGTAGCTGGATTGGGACACCATCCTTCGGAAGCTGTGCCTCACCTTGCCTACCGCCTCCTCCTTCGAGAACAGCGTGAAGCGTGGATTGGCCATTATGACGAACGCGGCCCTCAGCGTGCGCGCGGTCCGGAAGAACTCCAGGAAGCCAACCTCGCCCAGGTCCCCTATGAACTCGCGGAGGCTCATCGTGTGGATGCGCGAGGCGACGTTTTCGATGGGGCCAGACTCCTCCCAGAAGCTGCGGGTGAGGTGGTTACCAGCAGCAGGTTGATCGCATCTTTTACTCTGTGAAAATAGATTCGATCGGTCAGCAGTTGGGAGAGCATCTGAGGAAGGTGAATGCAGGAAGCCTCAGATTATTTATATGTTGTCGGAGAAATGACAAAGTAATATTTCTATGCGTTAAACTAGCACAAAGCACCAAGTAGGCTACTGGAACTGAGAAACAAATGTGCTGGTATTATGTAGATATAACTATAACAAATTAGAAAGTGAGACAGAAAATTTCAGTCAACCGTGGAGGTCTTAACAAGGTGAGTGGTATACTGTACCAGGCTTCCAAGAACCTATAGGAACCAAATGTGCTAGATTATTATGTGAAGTTTGATCGGCTTGAGCCTTGAAATAAGCATTGCACCCACTTGTATCATCCACTTTCCGCAGCACAAATACTGCTAGCTAGTAGGAACACAATTTGGTACGAGTCGTAATACCATGCACACACCTCCAAATACATCGTAGGCAGCAAATGTGCCAGTATACTATGTGTAAGTTTGATCAGTTTGAACTTCGAAATAAGCATTGCATGCAACTTGCAGCATCCACGATTCCACAGCACAAATACTGCTAACTAGTAATGAACACAATGGGACAAACTAGAGAAAATCAAGAGGAAAAACAATAGAAATCAAAGAAAATGGCATTGTATGCTGTGACAAGACAAAATGTCGTAACATAAACAGATGAACATGCAATCCCAATCATTATAATTGCATATTCTAGTCAGCGTGCGTAGGATGACCTGATCGGTGAGAATAAATTGTAATGTCTGACTTATTTTTAGCTATATTGGTCAAGAATAAGAATGTATATGATAATTGGTCAGGTATGCCTAGTCATACTAACGCCGTTGTCATCATCTTATTCTGTTATTAACTGGCAAATTACTCAGCCAAGCATGCATAACACAATACATGGCTCACATTTCATAGTAGAAGAAAATAGAGAGACCATAAAGAACTCTAATGATAATTTATTTGACAGATATACGCAAATAAGTGAAAACACTGCAAGCAACAAAATCTACTGAAAGATGGAACACAATTTTCAATTAACGTGTAGAGGAAATTGTTAAGAAATTAACCAGCGCAAGAACAAGTTGAGGGAAATAGATCCCTAGTTTCCATTAGCTATCTGGAAAGAAAAGGTTAGAAAAGAAAATTGTATTATGAAAGTCCCTTTTTCGTGAGCAAATGGGGCATTTGCTGCTAAGATTCAAAATCTAAATACTGTAAGTATATACTTGTCCATAATAAAATGCCGGATCCGATTTGTAGGAGAAAAGATGGGTGAAGTACCAGAATGCACTAACTACTAAATAGCCTAGTAGTGCAGACTGCAGAGGGAAAAAAAAGAATGATGTATGCTCTAAACAAAGATGTGCTGAGCATAATCCATCGACAGTAAATTAAGATATATGCGATGCTGCAAACTTCAGTCCAGAATGGAGGACTTTAGTCTTAACAACAATTTGCCAGATATGTTCTTTAATATGAACTTTCAGATGTGAGCTACAACAGCCTCTTTCTGTAATAAATCAGTCAGGATAAGTTCCTAAGATCCTCATATGACCAAACCAGCTTACTAGCATCCATACAGCTATTATGGCATACCAATACCGGAACAGCCTCAAGAAATGTCGACATGGATGTGCTAGTTTACTATGTGTAGCTTTCATAAGTCAGAAATAAGCATTGCATGCCTCATGTCTGTTACTCTGTTACAGTAGCATATGCAGCACTAGAAAGAAAATATGGACATACCTACAGAAGCAAAACACTATAAATCAAGATACCGGCATAATAATCATTGTGCAGCAAGAAAACTTTGTTACCAAATGTCACAACATAAACAAACCAGCATGAAACCCTTCATAAGTCGAACTGGGTATTTCGGTGTAGGTACGTAAATTTTGGAGAAGACCTATAATTGGTCAAATGTAAATTGGCCAAGTATGAATAGCCATCCAGCTGGTGTTCTCTCCACCTTACCTTCACGCATGGACAAAATTACTTAAACTAGCTTGCACCACTATAATCATTCACATCACAGTGGATTACACCAAAAAGACAATATAATTTAGCTATGACAATGACAGGCTAGAAGCAAATAACAGGCAAGACATCCATAGAAATGTAAGCAGAACGTGAATTGGTGACAAATACCACAATATGCAGTCTCTCCGCGTTGGGAAAGCATCTGAGGAAGGTGGGCACCATCTTGACGTCGTCGCGAACCCCGAAACGCACATTCAAGCTCAGAATTTTCACGGTTGTGAGCATGGTACTTGTGCTTGGCTTTATCCCATACTGAAATTTTCCCAATTCAAGAAGAACATCACACAATTAATTGTGTCATTGGCTGGACATATTTGCCAACTGAACAAACCGATATACTGGAGATGGGAGATGTACCATGATGATGGTTTCTCCGACCTCTAGGACCTGTCCTCGCTCTATGTATCCCAAAGTGTACAGCTTGGGGGCATCTCCAATCCTGACTCTGCTGGAGAAGGGACCGCGACCGACTCTGCCCGAGAGGATGAGCCGCTCGAGGCAAGGAGCCTTTACCACGGCGATGTCCTCCTTAGCGGAGCCGCATATTTGCACGCAGCGCAGGCTCTGGCTGACGAGGTGGAGGCGCAGCTCCACGCGGCATCCCTCGATGTTGAGGATCTCTAGCTTAGGGCTCCTGGCGACGAGGGACTTGACGGCGTCGCGCTCCATTTCGACGCTGCATATGCCGAGCTCGACAAGGTGGGGAAACGAGGCACCACGCAGGACGTCCGTGCTCGGTAACTTCGAGAGGCCGATGTAGAGGCTGGTAAGGGTGGTGACGCTGAAGAGTGCGGCGGGGAGCGGCACGTCTTGCGGCCACGGGCGGTTGACGAGGACGAGGTCCTGGACGCCCTTGGCGGCGAGGAGCTGGACCCAGCGCGCAACCCGGGCGCGGCTCATGTGGCTGCAGACGAGGTCGACGCAGCGAAAGGGCCCCGGGTGCGCTTCCAGGATGCGGGAGACGGCGGCGATGACGGACGGCGAGGTGGCGGGTGTGGGAGGCCAGCCGTGGCCGTCGGGGAGGAGGTGCGCGTCGCTGAGGACGAGGGGCGTGGAGCTCCAGAGCGCGCGCCAGCAGGAGGAGAGCACGGCGGTGCGCGCGCCGTACTTGGCGGGGAGGCGGGCGACGATGTTTCGCAGGAGCTCGTCGGGGAGGCGGCTGATGCGGTCGACGCCGTAGGAGGGGGCGGCGTGGGCGGCGAGCCGGCCGTTGTCGGGGAAGGGCGGGCGGGGGACGAGGGTGTAGATGTACGTCAGCAGGTGCTCCATGAACATGTCCAGCTCGTGCGGGTCACAGCCGCTGCGCCGCACCGCGGCCGCCGTCGCGGGATCGACGTTGGTGAACGGTCTCGGGTCGGCCATGGCCGGACGGCGGCGCCGGCGAGGGTTTGCGGGTTCGGCGAGCGGGGGAGTGAGTGTGGAGTGTGCGCCGTGCTTTTTATAGAGGGACGGCAGTAGTTTGTGTGGTGGACTGGGCCTGGAGAATGTTGTTACTTGGTTGGGCCAAAGCCCGACACAGGTTGCTCACGAGCCCACGAGTCAGTCCCCTTACTTATTTGTTTCTTTTTTCCACAGTTGCTGAGAAACAAAATTGTTTCTTTTTTCCCACGTATAATTATTTTCAACATGTCCTCGCTCGGAGGTGCCAGTACCTGTGTGTGCTTGTTTTCCTTAGCTGCATTTAACAGTTTGCAATCATTTATCTGCTATTGATTCGGTGACAGACGCTCTCAGTGGATCTCATCGACTCGCCGCGCCAGCATTTGCTTTGTTGCAAGCATCCCACGCTCTCCCACCATAGCGACAACATAATAATCATTTTTTTCGTCTTCATAAGAATAGCTTGCACTACTTCCATGGTCGTGGTTAGATGTGCAAGTTCCTACCGAACATGCTCTAACATTCTTGCAATGGAGAAAGGTATGAGCACCATCTTCATTCAGCAGTCATCGTGGTGGCGGACGGCCCGTGGCGGTGGCGTGGTCGTCATTCCCCATTTTTCCGGAGAATTGCCTCTTCCGGAGCAAATATGGGCTGCTGGGTGGTTGGGGGAAACCAAATATTAGGAATTAAAGAATATATGGATGGGCCCGATAGGTCTTAATTCTCAGTTTCCTTCATGTTTAACTTTTGGAGTATGGGCTAGAGATGGGCGTTTTCTATTTCCTATTTAGCGCTGCAGGCGCCCGTCAGTATGCATTTTCACGAACGGGCGCCCAGGCCCCAGAGCTGGCCCCCCCAACTACCTTTTGGTTCTAAAAAATTGTTCATCTTCGTTGTTTTTCTAAAAAAATGTGCTGAGCTTGGCATTGAAACACGCAACCAGATCGTTAGAAAGGATGCGCGACAACCACCAGGCCACTAACCTGCTTCGTGTTCTATTCGTTCGTTTTCCACTTTTATTTATTTGTCAGTTCGTTTTGTTGTTTTTCCTTTTTCCTTTTTTTCTACTTCGTTTCTTTTTTCTTTTATTTTTTTCTTAAATGCGCCGGTTTTTAGTTAGTGAACTTTTTTTCAAAACTGATGACTTTTTTCAAATACGATGAACTTTTTCCAAAATCTATGAACCTTTTCAAATTGAATGATTTTTAAAAAATTGATGAACTTTTGAAAAAAATCGGTGAACTTCTTTCTAATTCGATGATTGTTTTTCAAAACCACAGAACTACTTTTCGATGAACTACTTTTTTCTAATTCGATGATTGTTTTTCAAATCCGATGAACTACTTTCATTTTCGATGAACTTTTTTCAAATTGATGAACTTTTTCCATAATTGAACGAACTGTTTTTCATTACAAAAATAGACATTTCCCAATTGTTTTCAAATAACTCAAAAATCTGAGTGGTACAGTAAATGGCTGAGTAATAAATAGCGCGTTGCATTAGTTCGAAAACAATTTGTGTTGCTTTCGTTCACCACCTTTATGTAGCTGTAGTGGTTAAGCGAAGAAATTGTAGGCAAGTGCGGCATGAGATCGAATCTCCGTTCTGTCAATTTTTTAGGTGCGACTATGTTCCTGGGCCGAGCGTAGAATTGGTCCACAGAGGGAACGTTGTAGACGCCATTTGCACGTTCAGGTAAGGACATGTTCGGAAACGCTCTAGCTCCTATAAACTCCAAATCCCGATCGACGATCACAAATCCCACTCCGCCAGCGGAATCCCAAAACTGGTGATACATTTGGGGCGCTAGTTCCTACTCTCAATCGATTGGATGGGCTGACAAGCCAGTTAGGAGGTAGGTGCCCTCAGCAAGGGAAGGGACGACAACGCCTATGGGTGCAGGTCGGCGGGCGTGGGTGCGAGGACAATGATGTCGCGGCGAGAACTCCATTAAAAAAGTTTAATCCAGGAATTTTAGAAACTTGTACAATAATTTCCCAATAAATGAACAAAATTAATGCTCCTAAATTTGAATTGTTTGAAAACCCAATAATTTATTATTCCTCCCTTGTTTGATGATATATAGTGTATTAGGGTTTATTAGAGTTGAGCAGGGCATGGAAGCTGAAAGCTCTAAATTGTCGCCCCTGTGCTAGACCTCATTTATTCACCTACAGGCTTTAAAATGTCGCCATGTGCTAGACCTCATGTATTGACCTACAGTTTCCATGCCCTGCTCAACTCTAATAAACCCTAATACCAGCCTTCATATTTTGCATCAGAAAATAATCAGACCACGGTTCCCAGAGAAGGGGTCATGGAAAGAAAAATCTGCCCCGTCTTTCAAGCTCCAAATGTTACCTCCTGCGGGGCCGGTACTCTCACGGACAACCATCTTGGATTCACTTGCCTTGACTCTCGAGCTATGTTTCACTTTGGCATACGCCTCCTCCACTGAGAACGGTGTGAAGCTTGGATTGGCCAGGAAAACAGACGCGGTCTTCAGCACCCTTGCGCTCTGGTAGAAGAACTCGAGGAAGCCAACCACAGCTGGGTCCCCTGTGAACTCACGGAAATTCATCACCTTTATCCGCGAGAGGAGGTTTCCTCTGGGGTCAGACTCTTGCTCTTGATCTTTGGGACGCTAACTCTTGCTTTTGATCGATTGGATGAGCTAACAGGACAGTTAGGAGGGAGGTGCCTGGGAGGGGAAGGGAGTCAAGGGACTACGGCACATATGGGTGAAGGTCGGCGAACCGTGTTGGGGCGACGAGAGCATAGTGGCGTTGTGGCGGAACTTCAAATTAAATTCAAATGGAACATTTTACCCCCTAGTTTGAAGTTTTACCCCATTTTATTTTCCACTCAATTTTGGCAATCACTAGGTTGAAATATAGGTGGTTTTCTTTTTTCTTCGGTTTGTCTTTTGGCATAAATTGAGAAATTTCGCTAATGAGGTAATATCTGTCACAAACATCAAACTTAAGGGTAAAAATGCAATTAACTATTTTAATTATTGAAGCTAGAAACCTAAAATTCATATGCATATATTCTCATGAACTTTCTTTTATTTAGATTCTAAAAGCCGGACATATGTACAAGACAACGTTGATTTGCAATATATCAAATGGAGCGTGCAGCAAGTCAACTGTTAGAGCATCTACATACGGGCTTCCCGTGTATGGCCCACGAACGGTCCGGTAAAAAAACAACCTGAACTGGCTCCTCGTACCAGCCCTGTATGCTTGGCTTGTTCAGCACCCCTCATATCCAACCAAATCTTTGGCTGATATGGGAGGCCAAGGCACGCCCGAGCGTGTCTACTATGTCGGACTGACTGCAGGGTCCCACATGGAAACACGCAAAAACCCTTCAGCCCGGCGGTCGTCTCCTCCAATTAGCGATGACGGCGGAGAGGACGCATTCATGTCGTCGCATGGTGCCCTGAGGAGCCTAGTCCGTCTATTTAAGCTGGGCGGCGGCACCTGAACCCTATCATGTCCCCATTTTTACTCTCTCCCTCCGCACCACCACCTTCCAATTTGCACGTCGTCCACCGCTTCCTCCATCCAGTCGGAGACGAAAGTGGAGGCCGACCGACGCTTCCTTCACCAGGCGGACGCGGGAGCTCGACGAGATGTTTGTTGAGCTGTCTGACAAGGAGGAGCCGGAGTTGCGGGAGATGCTATCCGCAGATGTTGGGAGGGTCCAATTGTAGATGCTCTTAAACTAGGGTAAATATCCGGTGCTGGATTCAGCCCGTAGGAGGAGGAAGAGGATGCAGGCGAGGTGGAACCGGCTCCTCCGGCTGCGGGCTTCGCCGTGGCCAACGCGCTAGGAGAGTTCGAGGTGGCGGAGCAGCAGGCCATCCTCGACTCCATCTAGTCGAAGGCAGAGATGGAGGCCAACTACCGCTTCCTCTGCCAGGCGGACGCAGAGCTTGACGAGATCTTCATCGAGTTGTCCGACGAGGAGGAGCCGAAGGTGCGGAAGGCGACCATCCACCAAGAGGCGAGTCCGTCCAATACTATCGGCACGGACGTCGTCTACATCTCTGACGACGAGTAAGCTAGGTTTATCTAGGTAGCATGTATTTACGTAGCTTTTGCATATGGTATGATCTAGTATGGATCCGAGGAGTAAAGTTTACGGTATGTGTTGGTGGCTTACCAAGCCGGCCATTTGGTAAAGTTTACGGTATGTGATTCCAACTCACCCTTACGAATGCACAAACGCACACTTTACCCCTATGAGTACCTTTGAAAGATTGAGCGGGCATATCATCTTGAGAATTTACGAAGTCACTGTAGGCGCCTCGTAGTCGACGGGAACGTCTTCTCCCACTGAACGCACATCGCCGAAAATCTGATTTGAACCCTGATGGGCTGGGGATACCACTGTCCTTCTAACCATCCAACCATAGGTTGGTTCGCGTGTTAGCCGGTTGCTGTCCGCATATGTTTGGAGGGTGAATTTTGTTAGGTACGGTTGTAGATGCTCTTAAACCAAGATAAATAACCGGTGCAGTATTCAGGCTGTAAAACGTAGGTGGTACGTCCTAGGGTTCTTCACGTGAGTCCTTCGCATGGGGCTTTGACTTTAGTCCCCTACTTTGCCTGTTTCCCTCCCTTTGCGCTCGTGCAGAGGTGGCGACCGATCTCGCTCGGTCCAGTCTCCAGTGTAGCGAGCGCGTTACACGTACACCCGGTTAGGGAAGAGCTCGTGACTTCAACCAAGCCCAAACCAATGAAGGAGCAGGTAGCTAGCCATTAGTACTACCACTGATATCAATGAGCTAGCAAAAGGTTTTCTTTTGCTGTATAGTGATGTGGCAGTTCAAACTAGATCTCACACTTTTTCCGTCATGTCCTTCTCCGATCGACGTGTAATCCGCATCATATCATGGGTGTCTATATGTTCCAGCTAATGGCCTAATTTAAGGCGCCCGTGCGTACGTGCGTGCAGCCGTGCTGCTTTACACGAAACCATCCGACACGTCAACTAACTGATCCATCGCCGCAAACCAACCTATCAAGATGATATATCGATTCAGTTTTTCGAAGGTGTTTATAAAAATAAAGTATGCGCGTATGCGTTTATAGGAATGAGTGTATGTGCGTATATATGAGCGCTTGCATCTGTACTATGTTAAAAAAAAGGGTGTGTCTAGGGCACATCTAGATGTGCTCTACTTCTAAGTGAGTGAATCAAGTATAAAAAGAAAAAGAAAAAAGAGAAAGAAAATATTCACACAAATCTCAATATAAAATCAATGACATATAATTTAAATGTGCAATATTTATGGCACATCTAGATGTGCTTTAGCAAAACTGTAAAAAAAAACTAAATGTGGCCAGCATGTCAACCTCTGAATGGATGTCGGCCCATGCATGCATGCCATGCAACGAAAGAAAGAAAGAAAAGCTCCTTCTTCCACCCGCCATAACTCCACTGCACGAGCATCCTCACGGCTGACAGCCTAGCAATTCAACCGTACGTACGAGAAAGACGATTCATTGATGCAAACGTCCGCTCTCCCTCTCCAGATCTCTTGCTATGCTAGCTACACATGAGCTGTTATCTCTCTCTCTCTCTCTCTCTCTCTCTCTCTCACGAGCCTTTAAGAACCCTACAGATCTTAGCATTGTCCCTCCAATATCCATCTAGCCATAGCTTCGATCGCCTCTCATTGACACACGTAGATCAGCACCGCATGTCTATCCTCGCGGCCATGATCCTTCTTCTGCTGCTGCTCACGCCCACTGCCGCCGCCGAGGCGGTAAGGAGGCCACCGGCAACGTCCGTGCCGTTCAGGGCACGGCCGCACGGCCGGCAGCCGCTCTTCAGTGGCCGGGCAGCCAACGGGTGCATGCCGCGGGGCTCCCGCGTGCCGCCGTCCGCGCCCAGCCGGTACGCCAACTACCACACCCTCGACGCCGGCGCATGCGACCACGGCGGTGGCCGGAACCGGAAGCCGTGATCAGGGCTGAGCATCGTATCGTGTTCTTTCCGTCGTGTTCTTTCTTTGGAGAAGATCCTGGATTCTTTTTTTTACAAAGAATATATATACACAAGTTATGCTGAAAGATTAAGGGCATACAATCTGTCCGATTACTGGATGTCTTCGCCCTCTTCTTCAAAGAAGAAAACGGGGTTCCATTATTGATCTAGACTGTCAGAGATAATCTCTTGTAATTCTCGCGTCTCAGACCGTTAAATAAAGTTTGGGTCAATTTTTTTGTATATTCTTCAGTTTGTTTCCTCGATCTGGTGGAGAAGGTGATCACTCATGCTTTTTTTCCCCGATTAGTTTCGTTTCGATGATGGATATCAGAATAGTTGCCAAAAAAAGAAAGATTCTAGAGATCAAAAGCCTTATTTGGCCGCAAGGGGAGATGTTCACACGAAAGAGTTGCCCTGGGTGGAATATTCCTAGCAAAACTGAAACACCGGGGAAAATGAGCTTCACCATGGACTAGGCCATTCTCCCTTCTCCCCCGTTCTCGCGACACGCCCCGCGCGTGCGTCCCCAGCTCCACCGCCAGCGCTCGAGCCTCCCCTCCCCTCCCCTGGTACTCTCCTCCTCTTGCCCCCACCGGAGAGCGTCCGTTGGGCGAAACGTGTGCGACGCGGGAGGCTGGTGGTCGCAACTCGCGCGCGCAGGGGTGGGGGGGGGGGGGCTGTGGCCGCCACCTTCCTCCTGAGGTGGTCACAGCAAGGGTGTCGGAGGCCGCCTCGGCCGACTGTGTGCTGGGGGGTTGCTGTCCGGTACTTGGTAGCGTGGGGCCATTGAGCCAGAGGGGCGGTCGTGACCAGGGGGTCAGGGCAGCCACCGTTCGCTCATCTGTTGGTGGCTCCATCGTCGTTTTGGGGCCCGGGCCGGCTTTGGCCGGGTGGCTTGACAGGGACCGACGACTTTCTCATGGCGAAGAGCGGTTGTTCTTCCTCAACATGGTGGTCACGCATCAGTGCCTCGGGAGAAATGGTACAACGAAAGTTGCGCAAGGCCCTGGCCATTGCTAGCGACGATGACGTTTAAAGATGTCGCTTTCCTCCTCGGAGGTGTTGCTCCCTGTCCATCTTCCCCGAGCAATACGACTTCCTCACCGGTGTTGTGTCCTACCTCCTCAACGTCTTTTTTTGGCGGGGTTCATCAGTTTTTTTTAGTACCAAGGTTCCTCTAGGTGCCTCTTGTCGCCGATAATGTACCTTGGTGTCTTCTTGGCCTCTTATATACGGTAGTCTGCTTTGTATGCGAGGTCATCCCAAGACCAGGGGGTTGCCGGGATCAGAGTCATGCGGGTAGGCTGCCGGTGGTACTCTTTAGTCAAGGTGCATTGGGTGTGGTCGTCGGTTGACAATGATGCTCTCTCGGGTTGGTTGCCGGGGTCAGAGTCATGCGGGTAGGCTGCCGGTGGTACTCTTTAGTCAAGCTGCATTGGGTTTCAAGATGGTAACGGGGACGAAACCCACCGGGTTTTGCTTTCCCAAACCCATCCCCACGAGAAAATCGTAAACCCGTCCCCATCCCCATCAACGCGCGCGGGGTTAAATTTTTGCCCGTCCCCTAAACCCATCGGGTTTTCAAAACCCACGGGGAACCCGTCCCCACGAGCAGTCAATGAAAACAACAACATTTGGAAGAAAAACAGGAGCATATTACAGCAGCAGACGACGGCTGGGGGACCTAGGTTTAGGTTTAGGTGTCGTGTTGTGCGGGAGAGAGAGTCCTAAAGGCGAGCAACACTGCAGCGACCGAGCGAGGGGTTGGTTTGTACTCCAGGGCCTCAACGTTGTGGGGCTCGGCTGCTCGGGCACTGTGGCTTTGGGCCACTTGAGTCAAGATGGATCAGTGCATGCTAAATAATGTATTTTGACGGGTTTTGTCGGGTTTTGGGTTCGGGTAGTACTCAAACGTGTTTAAACCCGCGAAACATGCCGGGTTTTATAATGTACCCATGAGCAGCCCCGCGGGGATAGAAAGTCGCCCATCCACGTCCCCTAATAGGGTAAAACCCCGCGGGGACGCGGTTTTCGGGGCCCCATTGCCATCTTGAATTGGGTGTGGTCATCGGTTGACAATGATTCTCTCTCGGGTTGGTTGGTGGGGCGTCGGCAAATGTCATGCTTGACCTTCTCATGCCGCCCATGACAACATCTGCGTATGCCGGTTTTCTCCTTGGCGGTGTTGTCTATTTGGCCCTTCCTTCGTCAAACTGATGGTAGCTTATTTCGCCTGGCCCGTCGGTTGGAGTGTGCATTAGAGTGGTGGCATGCTTGGTGAGGTGTGTTGAGGTGCCCCAAGAAGACTTGAGTTTATTGCTTGGAACTAGCTAGCTTCCTTAGTTTAGTTTAGTGCATATGTGTCACACCCTCGATGCGACTATAGCTCCCATGTGTCGAGGCACGACTTAGAGACATAATCGCATTGAAGGCATATGTCGCAAGTTAGGCAATCTTCACAGCATCCCATGTAATAATAATAAAAGGGGAGATAACATAGTTGGCTTACACTCGCCACGTCAATCAAGTACATAAATAACATTACATCATCCATACACTCAAGGCCCGACTACGGCGCCAAAATAAAAGAGAACCCAACATGCGACAACGGTCCCGTTCACCCCCAACTGGGTGTTGGGTTTCGTAGTAATTTCAAAAATTTTCCTACGCACACGCAAGATCATGTGATGCATAGCAACGAGGGGGAGAGTGCTGTCTACGTACCCAACGCAGACCGACTGCGGAAGCGATGACACGACGTAGAGGAAGTAGTCATACGTCTTCACGATCCAACCGATCAAGCACCGAAACTACGGCACCTCCGAGTTCGAGCACACGTTCAGCTCGATGACGATCCCCGGACTCCGATCCAGCAAAGTGTCGGGGCAGAGTTTCGTCAGCACGACGGCGTGGTGACGATCTTGATGAACTACAGCAGCAGGGCTTCGCCTAAACTCCGCTACAGTATTATCGAGGAATATGGTGGCAGGGGGCACCGCACACGGCTAAGGAATAGATCACGTGGATCAACTTCTGTGTTCTAGGGTGTCTCTACCTCAGTATATAAAGGAGCCAAGGGGGGAGGGGGGCGCCGGCCAGGGAGAGAGGCGCAGGAGGAGTCCTACTCCTTCCGGGAGTAGGACTCCCCCCACAATCCTATTCCAAGTAGGATTCCCAAGGGGGAAAGAGGGAGAGGGGTGGCCGGCCACCTCTCCTAGTCCTAATAGGACTAGGGGAGGGGGGAGGTGCGCAGCCCCCTTGGGCTGCCCCTTTCTCCTTTCTACTAAGGCCCATGAAGGCCCATATGGCTCCCGGGGGGTTCCGGTAACCTCCCGGTAACCCGGTAAAATCCCGATTTCACCCGGAACACTTCCGATGTCCAAACATAGGCTTCCAATATATCAATCTTTACGTCTCGACCATTTCGAGACTCCTCGTCATGTCCGTGATCACATCCGGGATTCTGAACAACCTTCGGTACATCAAAATGCATAAACTCATAATGTAACTGTCATCGTAACCTTAAGCGTGCGGACCCTACGGGTTCGAGAACAATGTAGACATGACCGACACACGTCTCCGGTCAATAACCAATAGCGGGACCCGGATGCCCATATTGGCTCCTACATATTCTATGAAGATCTTTATCGGTCAGACCGCATAACAACATACGTTGTTCCCTTTGTCATCAGTATGTTACTTGCCCGAGATTCGATCGTCGGTATCCAATACCTAGTTCAATCTCGTTACCGGCAAGTCTCTTTACTCGTTCCGTAATACATCATCTCACAACTAACATATTAGTTGTAATGCTTGCAAGGCTTATGTGATGTGTATTACCGAGAGGGCCCAGAGATACCTCTCCGACAATCGGAGTGACAAATCCTAATCTCGAAATACGCCAACCCAACATCTACCTTTGGAGACACCTGTAATGCTCCTTTATAATCACCCAGTTACGTTGTGACGTTTGGTAGCACCCAAAGTGTTCCTCCGGTAAACGGGAGTTGCATAATCTCATAGTCATAGGGACATGTATAAGTCATGAAGAAAGCAATAGCAACATACTAAACGATTGGGTGCTAAGCTAATGGAATGGGTCATGTCAATCAGATCATTAAACTAATGATGTGACCTCGTTAATCAAATAACAACTCATTGTTCATGGTCAGGAAACATAACCATCTTTGATTAACGAGCTAGTCAAGTAGAGGCATACTAGTGACACTTTGTTTGTCTATGTATTCACACATGTATTATGTTTCCGGTTAATACAATTCTAGCATGAATAATAAACATTTATCATGATTATAAGGAAATAAATAATAACTTTATTATTGCCTCTAGGGCATATTTCCTTCAGTCTCCCACTTGCACTAGAGTCAATAATCTAGATTACACTGTAATGATTCTAACACCCATGAAACCTTGGTGCTGATCATGTTTTGCTCGTGGAAGAGGCTTAGTCAACGGGTCTGCAACATTCAGATCCGTATGTATCTTGCAAATCTCTATGTCTCCCACCTGGACTAGATCCCGGATGGAGTTGAAGCATCTCTTGATGTGTTTGGTCCTTTTGTGAAATCTGGATTCCTTCGCCAAGGCAATTGCACCAGTATTGTCACAAAATATTTTCATTGGACCCGATGCACTAAGTATGACACCTAGATCGGATATGAACTCCTTCATCCAGACTCCTTCATTTGCTGCTTCCGAAGCAGCTATGTATTCCGCTTCACACGTAGATCCCGCCACGACGCTTTGTTTAGAACTGCACCAACTGACAGCTCCACCGTTTAATGTAAACATGTATCCGGTTTGCGATTTAGAATCGTCCAGATTAGTGTCAAAGCTTGCATCAACGTAACCGTTTACGATGAGCTCTTTGTCACCTCCATATACGAGAAACATATCCTTAGTCCTTTTCAGGTACTTCAGGATGTTCTTGACCGCTGTCCAGTGATCCACTCCTGGATTACTTTGGTACCTCCCTGCTAGACTTATAGCAAGGCACACATCAGGTCTGGTACACAACATTGCATACATGATAGAGCCTATGGCTGAAGCATAGGGAACATCTTTCATCTTCTCTCTATCTTCTGCAGTGGTCGGGCATTGAGTCCGACTCAACTTCACACCTTGTAACATAGGCAAGAACCCTTTGTTTGCTTGATCCATTTTAAACTTCTTCAAAATCTTGTCAAGGTATGTGCTTTATGAAAGTCCAATTAAACGTCTCGATCTATCTCTATAGATCTTTATGCCTAATATGTAAGCAGCTTCACCGAGGTCTTTCATTGAAAAACTTTTATTCAAGTATCCCTTTATGCTATCCAGAAATTCTATATCATTTCCAATTAGTAATATGTCATCCACATATAATATCAGAAATGCTACAGAGCTCCCACTCACTTTCTTGTAAATACAGGCTTCTCCGAAAGTCTGTATAAAACCAAATGCTTTGATCACACTATCAAAACGTTTATTCCAACTCCGAGAGGCTTGCACCAGTCCATAAATGGATCGCTGGAGCTTGCACACTTTGTTAGCTCCCTTTGGATCGAAAAAACCTTCCGGTTGCATCATATACAACTCTTCTGCCAGAAATCCATTCAGGAATGTAGTTTTGACATCCATCTGCCAAATTTCATAATCATAAAATGCGGCAATCGCTAACATGATTCGGACGGACTTAAGCATCGCTACGGGTGAGAAGGTCTCATCGTAGTCAATCCCTTGAACTTGCCGAAAACCTTTTGCGACAAGTCGAGCTTTGTAGACAGTAACATTACCATCAGCGTCAGTCTTCTTCTTAAAGATCCATTTATTTTCAATTGCTTGCCGATCATCGGGCAAGTCAACCAAAGTCCAAACTTTGTTCTCATACATGGATCCCATCTCAGATTTCATGGCTTCAAGCCATTTTGCGGAATCTGGGCTCACCATTGCTTCTTCATAGTTCGTAGGTTCATCATGATCTAGTACCATGACTTCCAGAACAGGATTACCGTACCACTCTGGTGCGGATCTTACTCTGGTTGATCTACGAGGTTCAGTAGTATCTTGATCTGAAGTTTCATGATCATTATCATTGGCTTCCTCACTAACTGGTGTAGGTGTCACTGAAACAGTTTTCTGTGATGAACTACTTTCCAGTAAGGGAGCAGGTACAGTTACCTTGTCAAGTTCTACTTTCCTCCCACTCACTTCTTTCGAGAGAAACTCCTTCTCTAGAAAGGATCCATTCTTGGCAACGAATGTCTTGCCTTCGGATCTGTGATAGAAGGTGTACCCAACAGTTTCCTTTGGGTATCCTATGAAGACACATTTCTCCGATTTGGGTTCGAGCTTATCAGGTTGAAGCTTTTTCACATAAGCATCGCAGCCCCAAACTTTAAGAAACGACAACTTTGGTTTCTTGCCAAACCACAGTTCATAAGGCGTCGTCTCAACGGATTTTGATGGTGCCCTATTTAACGTGAATGCGGCCGTCTCTAGAGCATAACCCCAAAACGATAGCGGTAAATCAGTAAGAGACATCATAGATCGCACCATATCCAGTAAAGTACGATTACGATGTTCGGACACACCATTACGCTGTGGTGTTCCAGGTGGCGTGAGTTGCGAAACTATTCCACAGTTTTTCAAATGTACACCAAACTCGTAACTCAAATATTCTCCTCCACGATCAGATCGTAGAAACTTTATTTTCTTGTTACGATGATTTTCAACTTCACTCTGAAATTCTTTGAACTTTTCAAATGTTTCAGACTTATGTTTCATTAAGTAGATATACCCATATCTGCTTAAATCATCTATGAAGGTGAGAAAATAACGATATCCGCCACGAGCCTCAATATTCATCGGACCACATACATCGGTATGTATGATTTCCAACAAATCTGTTGCTCTCTCCATTGTACCGGAGAACGGTGTTTTAGTCATCTTCCCCATGAGGCACGGTTCACAAGTACCAATTGATTCATAATCAAGTGGTTCCAAAAGTCCATCAGTATAGAGTTTCTTCATGCGCTTTATACCGATATGACCTAAACGACAGTGCCACAAATAAGTTGCACTTTCATTATCAACTCTGCATCTTTTGGCTTTAACATTATGAATATGTGTATTACTACTATCGAGATTCAATAAGAATAGACCACTCTTCAAGGGTGCATGACCATAAAAGATATTACTCATATAAATAGAACAACCATTATTCTCTGATTTAAATGAATAACCGTCTCGCATTAAACAAGATCCAGATATAATGTTCATGCTCAACGCTGGCACTAAATAACAATTATTTAGGTCTAATATTAATCCCGAAGGTAGATGTAGAGGTAGCGTGCCGACCGCGATCACATCGACTTTGGAACCGTTTCCCACACGCATCGTCACCTCGTCCTTTGCTAGTGCTCGCTTATTCCGTAGTCCCTGTTTCGAGTTGCAAATATTAGCAACAGAACCAGTATCAAATACCCAGGTGCTACTGCGAGCTCTAGTAAGGTACACATCAATAACATGTATATCACATATACCTTTGTTCACCTTGCCATCCTTCTTATCCGCCAAATACTTGGGGCAGTTCCGCTTCCAGTGACCAGTCTGCTTGCAGTAGAAGCACTCAGTTTCAGGCTTAGGTCCAGACCTGGGTTTCTTCTCCTGAGCAGCAACTTGCTTGCCGTTCTTCTTGAAGTTCCCCTTCTTCTTCCCTTTGCCCTTTTTCTTGAAACTAGTGGTTTTGTTAACCATCAACACTTGATGCTCCTTTTTGATTTCTACCTCCGCAGCTTTCAGCATTGCGAAGAGCTCGGGAATAGTCTTGTTCATCCCTTGCATATTATAGTTCATCACGAAGCTCTTGTAGCTTGGTGGCAGTGATTGGAGAATTCTGTCAATGACGCAATCATCCGGAAGATTAACTCCCAATTGAATCAAGTGATTATTATACCCAGACATTTTGAGTATATGCTCACTGACAGAACTGTTCTCCTCCATCTTGCAGCTATAGAACTTATTGGAGACTTCATATCTCTCAATTCGGGAATTTGCTTGAAATATTAAGTTCAACTCCTGGAGCATCTCATATGCTCCATGACGTTCAAAACATCGTTGAAGTCCCGATTCTAAGCCGTAAAGCATGGCACACTGAACTATCGAGTAGTCATCAGCTTTGCTCTGCCAGACGTTCATAACATCTGGCGTTGCTCTAGCAGCAGGCCTGGCACCTAGCGGTGCTTCCAGGACGTAATTCTTCTGTGCAGCAATGAGGATAATCCTCAAGTTACGGACCCAGTCCGTGTAATTGCTACCATCATCTTTCAACTTTTCTTTCTCAAGGAACGCATTAAAATTCAATGGAACAACAGCACGAGCCATCTATCTACAATCAACATAAACAAGCAAGATACTATCAGGTACTAAGTTCATGATAAATTTAAGTTCAATTAATCATATTACTTAAGAACTCCCACTTAGATAGACATCCCTCTAATCTTCTAAGTGATTACGTGATCCAAATCAACTAAACCATAACCGATCATCACGTGAGATGGAGTAGCTTTCAATGGTGAACATCGTTTATGTTGATCATATCTACTATATGATTCACGCTCGACCTTTCGGTCTCCGTGTTCCGAGGCCATATCTGCATATGCTAGGCTCGTCAAGTTTAACCTGAGTATTCTGCGTGTGCAAAACTGGCTTGCACCCGTTGTAGATGGACGTAGAGCTTATCACACCCGATCATCACGTGGTGTCTGGGCACGACGAACTTTGGCAACGGTGCATACTCAGGGAGAACACTTCTTGATAATTTAGTGAGAGATCATCTTATAATGCTACCGTCAATCAAAGCAAGATAAGATGCATAAAAAGATAAACATCACATGCAATCAATATAAGTGATATGATATGGCCATCATCATCTTGTGCTTGTGATCTCCATCTCTGAAGCACCGTCATGATCACCATCGTCACCGGCGCGACACCTTGATCTCCATCGTAGCATCGTTGTCGTCTCGTCAATCTTATGCTTCCACGACTATCACTACCATTTAGTAATAAAGTAAAGCATTACATCGTGATTGCATTGCATACAATAAAGCGACAACCATATGGCTCCTGCCAGTTGCCGATAACTCGGTTACAAAACATGATCATCTCATACAATAAAATTCAGCATCATGCCTTGACCATATCACATCACAACATGCCCTGCAAAAACAAGTTAGACGTCCTCTACTTTGTTGTTGCATGTTTTACGTGGCTGCTACGGGCTTAACTAAGAACCAATCTCACCTACGCATCAAAACCACAACGATAGTTTGTCAAATAGACTCCGTTTTAACCTTCGCAAGGACCGGGCGTAGCCACACTCGGTTCAACTAAAGTTGGAGAGACAGTCGCCCGCAAGCCATCTATGTGCAAAGCACGTCGAGGGAACCGGTCTCGCGTAAGCGTACGCGTAAGGTTGGTCCGGATCGTCTCGTCCAACAATACCGCCGAACCAAAGTATGACATGCTGGTAGGCAGTATGACTTGTATCGTCCACAACTCACTTGTGTTCTACTCGTGCATATAACATCAACATAAATAACCTAGGCTCGGATGCCAGTGTTGGGTTTTGTAGTAATTTCAAAAAATTTCCTACGCACACGCAAGATCATGTGATGCATAGCAACGAGGGGGAGAGTGCTGTCTACGTACCCAACGCAGACCGACTGCGGAAGCGATGACACGACGTAGAGGAAGTAGTCGTACGTCTTCACGATCCAACCGATCAAGCACCGAAACTACGGCACCTCCGAGTTCGAGCACACGTTCAGCTCGATGACGATCCCCGGACTCCGATCCAGCAAAGTGTCGGGGCAGAGTTTCGTCAGCACGACGGTGTGGTGACGATCTTGATGAACTACAGCAGCAGGGCTTCGCCTAAACTCCGCTACAGTATTATCGAGGAATATGGTGGCAGGGGGCACCGCACACGGCTAAGGAATAGATCAAGTGGATCAACTTCTGTGTTCTAGGGTGTCTCTACCTCAGTATATAAAGGAGCCAAGGGGGGAGGGGGCGCCGGCCAGGGAGAGAGGCGCAGGAGGAGTCCTACTCCTTCCGGGAGTAGGACTCCCCCCCCAATCGTATTCCAAGTAGGATTCCCAAGGGGGAAAGAGGGAGAGGGGTGGCCGGCCACCTCTCCTAGTCCTAATAGGACTAGGGGAGGGGGGAGGTGTGCAGCCCCCTTGGGCTGCCCCTTTCTCCTTTCTACTAAGGCCCATGAAGGCCCATATGGCTCCCGAGGGGTTCCGGTAACCTCCCGGTAACCCGGTAAAATCCCGATTTCACCCGGAACACTTCCGATGTCCAAACATAGGTCCAATATATCAATTTTTACGTCTCGACCATTTCGAGACTCCTCGTCATGTCCGTGATCACATCCGGGACTCCGAACAACCTTCGGTACATCAAAATGCATAAACTCATAATGTAACTGTCATCGTAACCTTAAGCGTGCGGACCCTACGGGTTCGAGAACAATGTAGACATGACTGAGACACGTCTCCGGTCAATAACCAATAGCGGGACCTGGATGCCCATATTGGCTCCTACATATTCTACGAAGATCTTAATCGGTCAGACCGCATAACAACATACGTTGTTCCCTTTGTCATCGGTATGTTACTTGCCCGAGATTCGATCGTCGGTATCCAATACCTAGTTCAATCTCGTTACCTGCAAGTCTCTTTACTCGTTCCGTAATACATCATCTCACAACTAACATATTAGTTGTAATGCTTGCAAGGTTTATGTGATGTGTATTACCGAGAGGGCCCAGAGATACCTCTCCGACAATCGGAGTGACAAATCCTAATCTCGAAATACGCCAACCCAACATCTACCTTTGGAGACACCTGTAATGCTCCTTTATAATCACCTAGTTACGTTGTGATGTTTGGTAGCACCCAAAGTGTTCCTCCGGTAAACGGGAGTTGCATAATCTCATAGTCATAGGAACATGTATAAGTCATGAAGAAAGCAATAGCAACATACTAAACGATTGGGTGCTAAGCTAATGGAATGGGTCATGTCAATCAGATCATTCAACTAATGATGTGACCTCGTTAATCAAATAACAACTCATTGTTCATGGTCAGGAAACATAACCATCTTTGATTAACGAGCTAGTCAAGTAGAGGCATACTAGTGACACTTTGTTTGTCTATGTATTCACACATGTATTATGTTTCCGATTAATACAATTCTAGCATGAATAATAAACATTTATCATGATTATAAGGAAATAAATAATAACTTTATTATTGCCTCTAGGGCATATTTCCTTCACTGGGCACCACTACTGATCGTCGGGAAAGGAAACATAGTATCATTGAGAGTCTTCGTCGAACTCCCACTTGAGCTCGTACGCGTCCCCTGGAGCGGAATCATCAGGCCCTACATCTGGTGTAATAGTAATCTGTGAGCTACAGGGACTCAGCAATCTCGCACCCTCGCGATCAAGACTATTTAAGCTTATAGGTAAGGCATGGTAAAATATGAGTGGAGCTGCAGCAAGCGACTAGCAAGTGTGGTGGCTAACTTATTCGCAAAAGAGAGCGAGAAGAGGAGGCAAAGCACGAGCGAGAAGCTAGAGAACAACCTTCGCAAACATTACTCCAACACCGTGTCCACTTCCCGGACTCCGCCGAGAAGAGGCCATCACGGTAACACACTCAGTTGATACATTTTAATTAATTAAGGTTCAAGTTATCTACAACCGGACATTAACAAATTCCCATCTGCCCATAACTGCGGGCACGGCTTTCGAAAGTCCAATCCCTGCAGGGGAGTCCCAACTTAGCCCATGACAAGCTCTCACGGTCAACGAAGGAATAGACCTCCTCCCAAGACGTTCCGATAAGACTCGGTATCTCGGTAACTCAAGACACTTCGACAGGTTAAAACAAGACCAGCAACACCGCCCGAATGTGCCGACAAATCCCGATAGGAGCTGCACATATCTCTTTCTCAGGGCACACTCAGATTGTCCAAACTTCCGGTAGGCCAGCCCAGAGTTGCCCCTGGTAGCCACCGGCGGCTGACAGTTTGGACCAACACTCAGAGGAGCACTGGCCCGGGGGGGTTAAAATAAGATGACCCTTGAGTCTGCAGAACCCAAGGGAAGGAAAAGGCTAGGTGGCAAATGGTAAAACCAAGGTTGCTCATTGCTGGAAAAGCTTTAATCAAGGCGAACTATCAAGGGGTTCCCATTATAACCCAACCGCGTAAGGAACGCAAAATCCGGGAACATAACACCGATATGACGGAAACTAGGGCGGCAAGAGTGGAACAAGACACTAGGCGAGAGGCCGAGCCTTCCACCCTTTACCAAGTATATAGATGCATTAAGATAGCAAGATACTATAATGATATCCCAACAAGTAAATAAATGTTCCAACAAGGAACGGCCTCCAATCTTCACCTGCAACTAGCAACGCTATAAGAGGGGCTGAGCAAAGCAGTAACATAGCCAATCAACGGTTTGCTAGGACAATGGTGGGTTAGAGGTTTGACATGGCAATTTGGGAGGCTTGCAAGCAAGTGGTAGGCATCATAGCAATGGCATAGCAAAAGAGCGAGCAAACTAGCATAGCAAAGATAGTAGTGATTTCGAGGGTATGATCATCTTGCCTGCACAGTTGTCAGAGTTGACTGGATCCTCAAAAGCAAACTCAATGGGCTCCTCGTTAGCGAACTCGTCTCCCGGCTCTACCCAAACAAGACAAACAAGCAACAAGGATACAGTCAACCACGTGCAAGAACAACCAATATGATGAAATGATGATATGCTATGCGGGATGCGATGCGGGATGCAAAATGCAAGATATGGCAGGAAATGCAAGAACCTGGCCTCAACTTGGAATTCCAAGGGTGCCACTGGAAATATGAGATGAAATCTCTTGAAAACGATATAAAGAACGCCGGAATCGGAGTTACGGTTTGGAAATGGCAAGCGATTCAAAAATGACACCGGTCTGCGATTTACAGCAAGTAGGCATCTAAATGCAATGAAATGAACATGCTACAGCACCCAAACATGGCATCAAAATACATGGCAGGGATGCACACAAGATGCTTAACAAAAGTCTAACACTGAGCTACGGCCAATTCATCCATCAGGAGATTCAAACAAGCATGGCAAAAACGCAAATGGTAAAACAGATCTCAGACTTAGTGAAATTAACACTTGCCTAGAATTTCAGATCATATAGCCCTCTTCGGAGCAACAAAACAACATGCTACAGGACCTGAACATGACAAAGAAAGACATGGCATGGAGCTACTCAACAAGCTTAACAAAAGTCCCTTAGTGACCTCGAGCCAAAAGGGATCACAAAATATACTAACAAGCACACGAACATAGAAAAACATAATAAGTTTTCAGACTTAGTGAAAACTGGGACATGCTGAAACATAAGCCACGAAGGCATGTTTACGAGTTCGATGCACTCACCATGGTGCAAGTCATGGCAAGACAAGCATACATCCCTTAAGAAGGAACAAAATTCAAGCTACACATGGCAAGAACAATGGCATAGCATGCACGGAACAACTACAATAACATCGGCAAAATCGCAAACAAGTTGACGATCTGCCCAGATTCGCAACGAAGCAAAAGTAGAGCTCGATTGACTCAAGCTAGGGTGCTACATAAATGCAAACAAAGACATGGATGGATAGAGCATTACAACATTAACAAAACTCCCTTACTGATCATCCTCAAAAGAGGCACGGATCACTAGGAAACAGCAAGAACATATGGCATCATGAACTAAACAATCCCAGGATATAGTGATTTCACTAAGTCCCTGAAAACAGAATTAGCAAGTGCACCACTTTGCAAGCTTGCACAAGTCACCACACACATCCTAAAAATACATGAGTTGCACCTCTGGAAATATGACAAAACCCTTAACAAAACATATGTAGAACTCACGGTCATAGCATGCACACAATAATCATGGCAAAAATGACAAATGTGCTAAACGGAGTAACAGATCTGACAATTAACTCAAGTAGCCCTCTTCTAACAGAATTTCGGGCATCAAGATGAACTCTAATGAAAATGATGCAATGGAATTAAATGATGTACTCTCTGAGGTGAACATTTTGATATGCTATATGCCCAAATCGGAGCTACGGATGCAAAGTTACGGGGCCTCGAACAGAGCAACTTGGATCAGGAATTCTGGGACTTAGAGAAAAATTCGACCTCCTAGGGTTTACTGTAGCTCCGATCCAGATCTGGATCGCACGGAGCCCGAGGATCGACGGCCGGAGGAGTCACCGGAGTTGGGCCGGCCGGAGTCGGGGACGAGGCCGGGGCGGCCGGTGGTGGCGGGCGGCGGCCGCGGCGCCGACGAGGTCGGTGGCGGCGGGCGGCGAAGCGGGCGGCGGCGGCCGGCTCGCGGGCGAGGTCGGTTGCGGCGGGCGGCGGCCAGCGGAGCGGGCGGCGGCGGGATTCCGGCGACGGGGTGGCGAGGTGGCGCGGGAGGAGGAGGTCGGGCGCGGGCGGCGCTGGGGAGGCGGAAGGCGGCGCGGGGCGCGGCCCGGGAGGCGGCGCGGGAGGGCCGCCCTCGGGCCCATGCGGGCCGCGGCGGCGGCGGGCGCTGGGCGCCACGTGGCGCGTCTTGGCTGGGCGGCGGTGGCGGTGGACGTTGTTCGGCTCCGCCCGGACACGTCCGGCGGCGGCGGATCTGGGATTTTTAGGGTTAGGGGGGAGAGGATCCGCGAATTTCGTAGGGGGGTGTATATATAGGCATAAAGGGAGCTAGGAGAGTCCAAATGAGGTGCGGTTTTCGGCCACGCGATCGTGATTGAACGCTCTAGGACATGGAGCAGAGTTTGGTGGGTTTTGGGCCAAAATGGAGGGGTGTTGGGCTGCAACACACACGAGGCCTTTTCGGTCCCTCGGTTAACCGTTGGAGTATCAAACGAAGTCCAAATGATACGAAACTGGACAGGCGGTCTACTGGTAGTAAACCAAGGCCACTTGGAAAGTCTCGGTCCAATCCGGAAATGTTTAATCCCCACACACGAAAGAAAGCTAGAAATGACCACTTGAGTGAAGGAAATATGCCCTAGAGGAAATAATAAAGTTATTATTTATTTCCTTACATCATGATAAATGTTTATTATTCATGCTAGAATTGTATTAACCAGAAACATAATACATGTGTGAATACATAGACAAACTTAGTCACCAGTATGCCTCTACTTGACTAGCTCGTTAATCAAAGATGGTTATGTTTCCTAACCATGAACAAAGTGTTGTTATTTGATTAACGAGGTCACATCATTAGTTGAATGATCTGATTGACATGACCCATTCCATTAGCTTAGCACCCGATTGTTTAGTATGTTGCTATTGCTTTCTTCATGACTTATACATGTTCCTATGACTATGAGATTATGCAACTCCCGTTTACCGGAGGAACACTTTGTGTGCTACCAAACGTCACAACATAACTGGGTGATTATAAAGGAGCTCTACAGGTGTCTCCAATGGTAGATGTTGGGTTGGCGAATTTCGAGAATAGGATTTGTCACTCCGATTGTCGGAGAGGTATCTCTGGGCCCTCTCGGTAATGCACATCACATAAGCCTCGCAAGCATTGCAACTAATGAGTTAGTTGCGGGATGATGTATTACGGAACGAGTAAAGAGACTTGCCGGTAACGAGATTGAACTAGGTATTGGATACCGACGATCGAATCTCGGGCAAGTAACATACCGATGACAAAGGGAACAACGTATGTTGTTATGCGGTCTGACCGATAAAGATCCTCGTAGAATATGTAGGAGCCAATATGGGCATCCAGGTCCCGCTATTGGTTATTGACCGGAGACGTGTCTCGGTCATGTCTACATTGTTCTCGAACCGTAGGGTCCGCACGCTTAACGTTACGATGACAGTTATTATGAGTTTATGCATTTTGATGTATCGAAGTTAGTTTGGAGTCCCGGATGTGATCACGGACATGACGAGGAGTCTCAAAATGGTCGAGACATAAAGATTGATATATTGGAAGCCTATATTTGGACATCGGAAGTGTTCCGGGTGAAATCGGGATTTTACCGGAGTACCGGGAGGTTACCGGAACCCCCCGGGAGCCATATGGGCCTTAATGGGCTTTAGTGGAAAGGAGAAAGGGGCAGCCCAAGGTGGCCGCGCGCCTCCCCCCTCCCCTAGTCCTATTAGGACAAGGAGAGGTGGCCGCCCCCCCTCTCTCTCTTTCCCCCTCGGGGAATCCTAGTCCAACTAGGATTGGGGGGGGGGGGAGTCCTACTCCCGGGAGGAGTAGGACTCCTCCTGCGCCCTCCTCCTGGCCGGCGGCCCCCTCCCCCTTGGCTCCTTTATATACGGAGGCAGGGGGCACCTCTTGACACACAAGTTGATCCACGTGATCGTTCCTTAGCCGTGTGCGGTGCCCCCTGCCACCATATTCCACCTCGGTCATATCGTTGTAGTGCTTAGGCGAAGCCCTGCGTCGGTAGAACATCAAGATCGTCACCACGCCGTCGTGCTGACGGAACTCCTCCCCGACGCTTTGCTGGATCGGAGCCCGGGGATCGTCATCAAGCTGTACGTGTGCTAAGAACTCGGAGGTGCCGGAGTAATGGTGCTTGGATCGGTCGGATCGAAAAGACGTACGACTACTTCCTCTACGTTGCGTCAACGCTTCCGCAGTCGGTCTGCGTGGGTACGTAGACAACACTCTCCCCTCTCGTTGCTATGCATCACCATGATCTTGCGTGTGCGTAGGAATTTTTTGAAATTACTACGAAACCCAACAGTGGCATCCGAGCCTAGGTTTTATATGTTGATGTTATATGCACGAGTAGAACACAAGTGAGTTGTGGGCGATATAAGTCATACTTCCTACCAGCATGTCATACTTTGGTTCGGCGGCATTGTTGGACGAGACGACCCGGACCCACATTACGCGTACGCTTACGCGAGACCGGTTCCCCCGACGTGCTTTGCACATAGGTGGCTTGCGGGCGACTGTCTCTCCAACTTTAGTTGAACCAAGTATGGCTACGCCCGGTCCTTACGAAGGTTAAAACAGAGTCTATTTGACAAACTATCGTTGTAGTTTTGATGCGTAGGTGAGATTGGTTCTTGCTTAAGCCCGTAGCAGCCACGTAAAACTTGCAACAACAAAGTAGAGGACGTCTAACTTGTTTTTGCAGGGCATGTTGTGATGTGATATGGTCAAGATATGATGCTGAATTTTATTGTATGAGATGATCATGTTTTGTAACCGAGTTATCGGCAACTGGCAGGAGCCATATGGTTGTCGCTTTATTGTATGCAATGCAATCGCGATGTAATGCTTTACTTTATCTCTAAACGGTAGAGATAGTCGTGGAAGCATAAGATTGGCAAGATGACAACGATGCTACGATGGAGATCAAGGTGTCGCGCCGGTGACGATGGTGATCATGACGATGCTTCGGAGATGGAGATCACAAGCACAAGATGATGATGACCATATCATATCACTTATATTGATTGCATGTGATGTTTATCTTTTTATGCATCTTATCTTGCTTTGATTGACGGTAGCATTATAAGATGATCTCTCACTAAATTATCAAGAAGTGTTCTCCCTGAGTATGCATCGTTGCCAAAGTTCGTCGTGCCCAGACACCACGTGATGATCGGGTGAGATAAGCTCTACGTCCGTCTACAACGGGTGCAAGCCAGTTTTGCACACGCAGAATACTCAGGTTAAACTTGACGAGCCTAGCATATGCAGATATGGCCTCGGAACACGGAGACCGAAAGGTCAAGCGTGAATCATATAGTAGATATGATCAACATAACGATGTTCACCATTGAAAACTACTCCATCTCACGTGATGATCGGTTATGGTTTAGTTGATTTGGATCACGTGATCACTTAGAGGATTAGAGGGATGTCTATCTAAGTGGGAGTTCTTAAGTAATTTGATTAATTGAACTTAAAATTATCATGAACTTAGTACCTGATAGTATCTTGCTTGTTTATGTTGATTGTAGATAGATGGCTCGTGCTGTTGTTCCGTTGAATTTTAATGCGTTCCTTGAGAAGGCAAAGTTGAAAGATGATGGTAGCAATTACACGGACTGGGTCCGTAACTTGAGGATTATCCTCATTGCTGCTCAGAAGAATTACGTCCTAGAAGCACCGCTGGGTGCCAGGCCTGCTGCTGGAGCAACACCAGATGTTATGAACGTCTGGCAGAGCAAAGCTGATGACTACTCGATAGTTCAGTGTGCCATGCTTTACGGCTTAGAATTGGGACTTCAACGACGTTTTGAACGTCATGGAGCATATGAGATGTTCCAGGAGTTGAAGTTAATATTTCAAGCAAATGCCCGGATTGAGAGATATGAAGTCTCCAATAAGTTCTATAGCTGCAAGATGGAGGAGAACAGTTCTGTTAGTGAGCATATACTCAAAATGTCTGGGTATAATAATCACTTGATTCAGATGGGAGTTAATCTTCCAGATGATTGTGTCATTGACAGAATTCTCCAATCACTGCCACCAAGCTACAAGAGCTTTGTGATGAACTATAATATGCAAGGGATGAACAAGACTATTCCCGAGCTCTTCGCAATGCTGAAAGCTGCGGAGGTAGAAATCAAGAAGGAGCAACAAGTGTTGATGGTTAACAAGACCACTAGTTTCAAGAAAAAGGGCAAAGGGAAGAAGAAGGGAAACTTCAAAAAGAACGGCAAGCAAGTTGCTACTCAAGAGAAGAAACCCAAACCTGGACCTAAGCCTGAAACTGAGTGCTTCTATTGCAAGCAGACTGGTCACTGGAAGCGGAACATCCCCAAGTATTTGGCGGATAAGAAGGATGGCAAGGTGAACAAAGGTATATGTGATATACATGTTATTGATGTGTACCTCACTAGAGCTCGCAGTAGCACCTGGGTATTTGATACTGGTTCTATTGCTAATATTTGCAACTCGAAACAGGGACTACGGATTAAGCGAACACTGGCGAAGGACGAGGTGACGATGCGCGTGGGAAACGGTTCCAAAGTCGATGTGATCGCGGTCGGCACGCTACCTCTACATCTACCTTCGGGATTAATATTAGACCTAAATAATTGTTATTTGGTGCCAGCGTTGAGCATGAACATTATATCTGGATCTTGTTTGATGCGAGACGGTTATTCATTTAAATCAGAGAATAATGGTTGTTCTATTTATATGAGTAATATCTTTTATGGTCATGCACCTTTGAGGAGTGGTCTATTTTTGATGAATCTCGATCGTAGTAACACACATATTCATAATGTTGAAACCAAAAGATGCAGAGTTGATAATGACAGTGCAACTTATTTGTGGCACTGCCGTTTAGGTCATATCAGTATAAAGCGCATGAAGAAACTCCATACTGATGGACTTTTGGAACCACTCGATTATGAATCACTTGGTACTTGCGAACCGTGCCTCATGGGCAAGATGACTAAAACACCGTTCTCCGGTACTATGGAGAGAGCAACAGATTTATTGGAAATCATACATACCGATGTATGTGGTCCAGTGAATATTGAGGCTCGTGGCGGATATCGTTATTTTCTCACCTTCACAGATGACTTAAGCAGATATGGGTATATCTACTTAATGAAACATAAGTCTGAAACATTTGAAAATTTTAAAGAATTTCAGAGTGAAGTTGAAAATCATCGTAGCAAGAAAATAAAGTTTCTACGATCTGATCGTGGAGGAGAATATTGGAGTTACGAGTTTGGTATACATTTGAAAAATTATGGAATAGTTTCGCAACTCACACCACCCGGAACACCACAGCGCAATGGTGTGTCCGAACGTCGTAATCGTACTTTACTAGATATGGTGCGATCTATGATGTCTCTTACTGATTTACCGCTATCGTTTTGGGGTTATGCTTTAGAGACGGTCGCATTCACGTTAAATAGGGCACCATCAAAATCCGTTGAGACAACGCCTTATGAACTATGGTTTGGCAAGAAACCAAAGTTGTCGTTTCTTAAAGTTTGGGGCTGCGATGCTTATGTGAAAAAGCTTCAACCTGATAAGCTCGAGCCCAAATCAGAGAAATGTGTCTTCATAGGATACCCAAAGGAGACTGTTGGGTACACCTTCTATCACAGATCCGAAGGCAAGACATTCGTTGTTAAGAATGGATCCTTTCTAGAGAAGGAGTTTCTCTCGAAAGAAGTGAGTGGGAGGAAAGTAGAACTTGACGAGGTAACTGTACCTGCTCCCTTATTGGAAAGTAGTACATCACAGAAAATTGTTTCTGCGACACCTATACCAATTAGTGAGGAAGCTAATGATGATGATCATGAAACTTCAGGACAAGATACTACTGAACCTCATAGATCAACCAGAGCGAGATCCGCACCAGAGTGGTACGGTAATCCTATTCTGGAAATCAAGATGCTAAATCATGATGAACCTATGAACTATGAAGAAGCGATGGTGAGCCCAGATTCCGCAAAATGGCTTGAAGCCATGAAATCTGAGATGGGATCCATGTATGAGAACAAAGTATGGACTTTGGTTGACTTGCCCGATGATCGGCAAGCAATTGAGAATAAATGGATCTTCAAGAAGAAGACTGACGCTGATGGTAATGTTACTGTCTACAAAGCTCGACTTGTCGCAAAAGGTTTTCGACAAGTTCAAGGGGTTGACTACGATGAGACTTTCTCACCCGTAGCGATGCTTAAGTCTGTCCGAATCATGTTAGCGATTGCCGCATTTTATGATTATGAAATTTGGCAGATGGATGTCAAAACTGCATTCCTGAATGGATTTCTGGAAGAAGAGTTGTATATGATGCAACAGAAAGGTTTTGTCGATCCAAAGGGAGCTAACAAAGTGTGCAAGCTCCAGCGATCCATTTATGGACTGGTGCAAGCCTCTCGGAGTTGGAATAAACGCTTTGATAGTGTGATCAAAGCATTTGGTTTTATACAGACTTTCGGAGAAGCCTGTATTTACAAGAAAGTGAGTGGGAGCTCTGTAGCATTTCTGATATTATATGTGGATGACATATTGCTGATTGGAAATGATATAGAATCTCTGGATAGCATAAAGGGATACTTGAATAAGAGTTTTTCAATGAAAGACCTCGGTGAAACTGCTTACATATTAGGCATAAAGATCTATAGAGATAGATCAAGACGCTTAATTGGACTTTCACAAAGCACATACCTTGATAAGATTTTGAAGAAGTTCAAAATGGATCAAGCAAAGAAAGGGTTCTTGCCTATGTTGCAAGGTGTGAAGTTGAGTCAGACTCAATGCCCGACCACTGCAGAAGATAGAGAGAAAATGAAAGATGTTCCCTATGCTCCAGCCATAGGCTCTATCATGTATGCAATGCTGTGTACCAGACCTGATGTGTGCCTTGCTATAAGTTTAGTAGGGAGGTACCAAAGTAATCCAGGAGTGGATCACTGGACAGCGGTCAAGAACATCCTGAAATACCTGAAAAGGACTAAGGATATGTTTCTCGTATATGGAGGTGACAAAGAGCTCACCGTAAAAGGTTACGTTGATGCAAGCTTTGACACTGATCCGAACGATTCTAAATCGCAAACCGGATACGTGTTTACATTAAACGGTGGAGCTGTCAGTTGGTGCAGTTCTAAACAAAGCGTCGTAGCGGGATCTACATGTGAAGCGGAGTACATAGCTGCTTCGGAAGCAGCGAACGAAGGAGTCTGGATGAAGGAGTTCATATCCGATCTAGGTGTCATACCTAGTGCATCGGGTCCAATGAAAATCTTTTGTGACAATACTAGTGCAATTGCCTTGGCAAAGGAATCCAGATTTCACAAGAGGACCAAGCACATCAAGAGACGCTTCAATTCCATCCGGGATCTAGTCCAGGTGGGAGACATAGAGATTTGCAAGATACATACGGATCTGAATGTTGCAGACCCGTTGACTAAGCCTCTTCCACGAGCAAAACATGATCAGCACCAAGGCTCCATGGGTGTTAGAATCATTACTATGTAATCTAGATTATTGACTCCAGTGCAAGTGGGAGACTGAAGGAAATATGCCCTAGAGGTAATGATAAAGTTATTATTTATTTCCTTACATCATGATAAATGTTTATTATTCTTGCTAGAATTGTATTAACCGGAAACATAATACATGTGTGAATACATAGACAAACTTAGTGTCACTAGTATGCCTCTACTTGACTAGCTCGTTAATCAAAGATGGTTATGTTTCCTAACCATGAACAAAGTGTTGTTATTTGATTAACGAGGTCACATCATTAGTTGAATGATCTGATTGACATGACCCATTCCATTAGCTTAGCACCCGATTGTTTAGTATGTTGCTATTGCTTTCTTCATGACTTATACATGTTCCTATGACTATGAGATTATGCAACTCCCGTTTACCGGAGGAACACTTTGTGTGCTACCAAACGTCACAACATAACTGGGTGATTATAAAGGAGCTCTACAGGTGTCTCCAATGGTAGATGTTGGGTTGGCGAATTTCGAGAATAGGATTTGTCACTCCGATTGTCGGAGAGGTATCTCTGGGCCCTCTCGGTAATGCACATCACATAAGCCTCGCAAGCATTGCAACTAATGAGTTAGTTGCGGGATGATGTATTACGGAACGAGTAAAGAGACTTGCCGATAACGAGATTGAACTAGGTATTGGATACCGACGATCGAATCTCGGGCAAGTAACATACCGATGACAAAGGGAACAACGTATGTTGTTATGCGGTCTGACCGATAAAGATCTTCGTAGAATATGTAGGAGCCAATATGGGCATCCAGGTCCCGCTATTGGTTATTGACCGGAGACGTGTCTCGGTCATGTCTACATTGTTCTCGAACCGTAGGGTCCGCACGCTTAACGTTACGATGACAGTTATTATGAGTTTATGCATTTTGATGTATCGAAGTTAGTTCGGAGTCCCGGATGTGATCACGGACATGACGAGGAGTCTCGAAATGGTCGAGACATAAAGATTGATATATTGGAAGCCTATATTTGGACATCGGAAGTGTTCCGGGTGAAATCGGGATTTTACCGGAGTACCGGGAGGTTACCGGAACCCCCCGGGAGCCATATGGGCCTTAATGGGCTTTAGTGGAAAGGAGAAAGGGGCAGCCCAAGGTGGCCGCGCGCCTCCCCCCTCCCCTAGTCCTATTAGGACTAGGAGAGGTGGCCGGCCCCCCCTCTCTCTCTTTCCCCCTCGGGGAATCCTAGTCCAACTAGGATTGGGGGGGGGGGGAGTCCTACTCCCGGGAGGAGTAGGACTCCTCCTGCGCCCTCCTCCTGGACGACGGCCCCTCCCCCTTGTCTCCTTTATATACGGAGGCAGGGGGCACCTCTAGACACATAAGTTGATCCACGTGATCGTTCCTTAGCCGTGTGCGGTGCCCCCTGCCACCATATTCCACCTCGGTCATATCGTTGTAGTGCTTAGGCGAAGCCCTGCGTCAGTAGAACATCAAGATCGTCACCACGCCGTCGTGCTGACGGACCTCCTCCCCGACGCTTTGCTGGATCAGATCCCGGGGATCGTCATCGAGCTGTACGTGTGCTAAGAACTCGGAGGTGCCGGAGTAACGGTGCATGTATCGGTCGGATCGAAAAGACGTACGACTACTTCCTCTATGTTGCGTCAACGCTTCCGCAGTCGGTCTGCATGGGTACGTAGACAACACTCTCCCCTCTCGTTGTTATGCATCACCATGATCTTGCGTGTGCGTAGGAAATTTTTTGAAATTACTACGAAACCCAACACGGAGAAGAACGAAGCGCCGGAATGCAAAACGGACAACGGGGAAAATGCTCGAATGCATGAGACGAACACGTATGCAAATGCAATGCACATGATGACATGATATGAGATGCATGACAACGACAACAACACACGAAGACAAAGACCCGAACCCGAGAAAATAAAATAACTTAACGCCGGAAACGGTAAGAGTTGGAGTACAATTAGGGAAAGTTACATCCGGGGTGTTACAACACTCCACCACTACGAAAGGATCTCGTCCCGAGATCTAGGACTGAAAGAACGTCGGGTACTCAGAACGGAGGTGATCCTCGCGTTCCCAGGTAGCTTCACGGTCGGAATGGTGTGACCACTTGACTTTGAGAAATTTGATTGACTTGTTGCGAGTCTTGCATTCAGTCTCTTCAAGAATAGCAACTGGGTGCTCACGATAGGAGAGATCTTCTTGGAGCTTAATGTCCTCGAAGTTAACGGTGCGGTCAGGAGTCTTGAAGCACTTTCGAAGCTGAGAGACATGGAACACGTCATGAACATTTGCAAAGTTTGATGGAAGCTCAAGTTGATAGGCGAGGTCGCCTCTCTTGCTGACAATCTTGAAAGGTCCCACGTATCTAGGGGCAAGCTTCCCTTTGATACTGAAGCGACGAGTACCTTTCATAGGAGAGACATGGAGGTAAACATGATCTCCGATCTCGAAAGCCAAATCACGGTGCTTACTATCATAGTAGCTCTTCTGATGGGATTGGGCTGCTTTGAGGTTATCACGAATGACTTTGCACATTTCTTCTACCTCTGTGATTAAGTCATTACCCAAAAGCTGACGTTCACCGGTTTCAGACCAGTTGAGAGGGGTACGACATTTCCTGCCATACAGAATTTCAAAAGGGGCCTTGCCCGAACTTGCTTGAAAACTGTTGTTGTAGGAGAATTCAGCATAAGGAAGACAATCCTCCCACTTCATGCCGAAGGAGATCACACAAGCCCTGAGCATATCTTCAAGAATCTGGTTGACACACTCGACTTGACCGCTTGTTTGAGGATGGAAAGCTGTGCTGAAGCGGATGTTGGTGCCCATGGCCTTCTGAAAAGAATCCCAAAATTTCGAGGTAAAGATGCTGCCACGGTCTGAAGAGATCACTTGAGGAATACCGTGCAGAGAGACAATGCGAGAGGTATAGAGTTCCACCAATTGAGCTGCAGTGATCGACTCTTTGATAGGCAGAAAGTGAGCCACTTTGGTGAGTTTGTCGATGACAATGAATATAGCATCATTGCCACGCTTGGACTTTGGAAACCCAGTCACGAAGTCCATTTCAATGTGGTCAAACTTCCATTCTGGAATGGCAAGAGGTTGGAGGAGAACTGCTGGCCTTTGGTGTTCTGCCTTCACTCTTCTGCAGACATCACATTCATTCACGAATTGAGCAATCTCGCGCTTCATACGAGTCCACCAATAAGCTTGCTTAAGGTCCTGATACATCTTCGTGCTCCCAGGGTGGATGGAGAGGAGAGAGTTGTGAGCCTCTTTCATGATCACTTTACGGAGGTCACCTTTGGGCACAACAATACGATCCTCGAAGAAGAGAGTGTCCTTGTCATCAAGGCGGTAGCACTTGTACTTGGACTGACTCTTGGCAATCCCAATCTTCACCTTTTTCACCATAGCATCAAGAAGCTGAGCTTGGCGAATCTGGTCTTCTAAGGTAGGAGAGACTAGAAGGTTGGCGAGGAAACCTTAAGGAACAACTTGCCGATTAAGTTTGCGGAAAGCTTCACAAAGCTCGGGTTGATAAGGCTTGAGAATAAGACTGTTGCAGTAAGCCTTCCTGCTCAAAGCGTCAGCAATCACATTAGCCTTGCCTGGAGTATACTCAATACTCGGATTATACTCTTGAATCATTTCGACCCATCGAGTTTGCCTGAGGTTGAGATTAGGCTGAGTGAAGATGTACTTGAGACTCTTGTGATCAGTGAAAATGTCCACTTTTCTTCCCAATAGAAGATGTCTCCAAGTCAAAAGAGCATGCACAACTGCCGCCAACTCGAGATCATGAGTGGGGTAGTTCTTCTCATTAGGCTTCAACTGGCGAGATGTATAAGCAACAACTTTCTTCTCTTGCATCAATACTGCGCCAAGACCTTGGAGAGAGGCATCACAAAAGACCTCGTATGGCTTGGATTCATCAGGCGGAGTCAGAACTGGAGCAGTGATCAATTTCTCTTTCAAAGTGTTGAAAGCAATATCACACTCCGGAGACCAAACGTACTTGACGTGCTTCTGAAGAAGATTTGAGAGAGGCTTCGCGATCTTAGAGAAGTTTTCAACGAATCTTCGACAATAGCTTGCGAGACCGAGAAAACTGTGGAGTTGCTTCACGTTCTGGGGAGGTTCCCAATTCACAATTGCAGACACCTTCTCAGGATTCACGGCAATGCCCTTGGCAGAGATGATATGACCAAGATAAAGAACCTCATCGAGCCAGAATTCACACTTGGAGAACTTGGCGTAGAACTGATGTTCTCTGAGCTTATCAAGAACCAAACGCAAGTGCTTGGCATTGTCTTCCTTGTTCTTGGAGAAAACCAGAATGTTGTCGAGATAGACCAAAACGAAGTCATTGGTGTAGGTGTTGAAGATGAAGTTCATCATGCGAGAGAACGTCGAAGGAGCGTTGGCGAGGCCAAAAGACATGACAGTGTATTCATATGAACCAAAGCTTGTTCTGAATGCTGTCTTGGGAATATCTTCTTCACGAATGCGAATCTGGTGATAACCCATACAGAGATCAAGCTTGGAGAATACTTGGGCACCTTTGAGTTGTTCGAACAGCTCATTGATGTTGGGAAGTGGGTATTTGTTCTTGATGGTCTTCTTGTTCACTGGACGGTAATCAACACAAAGTCGGTCCGTTCCATCCTTCTTCTTCACAAAAAGAACACCACAACCCCACAGAGAAGAACTAGGCCGGATAAGACCCATTTTCTCTTGCATATCGAGTTGCTTCTTCAGCTCTTTCAACTCTTCAGGTCCGAGCTTGTAAGGACGTTTGCACACAGGTTCCGTGCCAGGCTCAAGATCAATAACGTATTCAACTGGCCGGTGCGGAGGCATTCCTGGGAGCTCTTCTGGAAAGACGTCTTGGTATTCGCAAACGACTGGAATTTGAGAGATGGCATCCAATTCACCCTTCTCATTGAGAGAAAACAGACGGATGGTATTATCCCGAGCGGCAAAGACAATTACATCCTTAGACGAATGAGTCAATTGAATCTGCCTGGCTGCACAATCAAGCTGAGCCTTGTGCTTAGAAAGCCAATCCATCCCGAGAATAAGATCAATATCCAAGTTACCAAGAACCATTGGAGAAGCCAGAAACTTGAAATCACCCATCATGATAGAAATATCCGGAATCTCGTGATTAGCAAGCAAACATTTACCCGGAGAGACAACTGCTAACGGTTTATGCATAACTTGGGAAGTCAACTCATGCTTAGATGCAAAAGGTTTCGAGATGAAGCAATGCGATGCACCAGTGTCAAAAAGAACTTTTGCAGGTATATCATTAACAGGAAGGTTACACATGATCACATCTGACGAGTCCTCTGCCTGAGCTGCATTCATCAAATTGACCTTGGCATGCTTGGGGTTATGCTTGACCACAGCTGTACTTGCCGATCTGACAGGAGGAGGAGGAGGAAGACGCCTCTGGTTGAAACACTTGTTGGCATAGTGACCCTTCTGTTGGCACTTGTTGCACGTGACCTCTGAAAGCGGACGGTGATACGGAGCACTCGATCTTGGAGCTTGAGACGAAGTCTTGTTCTGAAAGCCAGGGTTGGGTGGGCGGGAAGAACCACTGCCACCTTTGCTCTTCTGCTGATACGGCTGACGGAACGGAGGAGGAGGAAGCCAAAACTTCTGCTGCTTGGCCACTTGAGTAGAGGAAGAAGGAGCAACATCTCTGACTCGCTTCTTGGAAGCATCACACCTCAACTGAGCAGCCTCTTGCTTCAGTGCCATGTTGTAGAACTCATCGTATCTCAAGGGCTCGAAGAGAACAAGAGCGAGCTGAATTTCTTCTCTGAGACCACCCCTGAACTGATATATCATGCTCTTCTCATCAGGGACGTCCTGCTTGGCAAAGCGGGCGAGCTTCTGAAACAACTTGTTGTAGTCATAGACAGACAAAGAGCCTTGCTTCAGATTGCGGAATTCCTCATGCTTGCTTTCAACCATGCTCTGGGGAATATGATGAGCTCGGAAATCTTGACGGAAATCATCCCAAGTGATAACACGTCCACCTCTGGAGTCCTTGTACTGCTGGAACCATTCTGCAGCTTGATCTTTGAGTTGGAAGGAAGCGAACTTGACAAAGTCCTCAGGCCTGACGTTACTGCACTCGAAATGCTTGCACAGATCCACAAGCCAATCGTCAGCATCGGTTGCCTCAACACAATTGCTGAAAGTCTTTGGCCCATTAGCAAGGAACTGGTTGAGTGTAGCAAAGTGACTCTGATTGCTGCCTTGATTCCCATGACTGCCTTGATTGCGCTCTTGAAGAATTTGCATGATCAGCTGTGTGTTTGCATTGGTTGCGGCCATCATAGCTTGCCATGCCTCTGGAGGAGGTGGAGGTGGTGGCGGATCAGGATTCGGAGTCGTGCGCGTTGGAGGAGCCATCCTGAAGAGGTTGACCACCATTAGCACATTGACAGATAAATATTGAAGCTGAATCCAACGGGATGAAAATTGCAACATATAGTCTTCACATCCGAACAAAATGAACGAATGCATTCCTCTTGAAATGGTCACATATCCATAAATTGAGAAGCCACGTAGAATTAAGGTAGAGAAATAAATCAACAAGGTACGGATCAAGAACGAATAAACGGTAAGAAATCCCAATCTCAAACCAATATCCGTGGAAGAAAAACTAGAGCTACTAGAATTCCCACCTATGAAACTTCCGAACCTTTCCGGTTATGCAATCAGGTGTTGGGGATATAGGGGAAGCATAATATCTCACCCAAACTAGCAAATCCTACATCCAGCTGTATCCATCCTTCAACACATAACCAAGAAACCTTCGGAAACCATCTACCTCAACCTTCGAAAAGCATCCGTTATACAAGTTATGTCGATACTCCCGAACTCCCGCCCCAGTACTGGGTGGCGTCGAGGTTATCTCACTAACGAACTGCATAAAAGAGATTTTCGATGTCGGCGTACTAAACTCAAGTATTCCAGAATTGCCACGATAAAATTATGATGACAACACCTCAGAGCTCAACTCCCCGGGACACTTCCACTAAACCCCTGACAGGAGGCACCAAGACAATGTTCTCATCATAAAACCATCGGAACGATTCCAAGATACCCGCGTGATCCTAATTTTTTTTTGTGAAATTTGAGAAGAGAAGAGTCAAAACTCTACGTCAGGATGCCTTACCAGAGCGATGAGGAGACTGGGAAGTAAAAAGAATTCCTAAGCTCTCCGATATATAATTCCTAAATGACTCAAAACATTTTTCTAGACACAACTCGGCCGCTAAAAACGATCAAGCAATGGGGCTCCTAAGGTCGGGGAAGGCTCTGATACCAACTTGTCACACCCTCGATGCGACTATAGCTCCCACGTGTCGAGGCACGACTTAGAGACATAATCGCATTGAAGGCATATGTCACAATTTAGGCAATCTTCACAACATCCCATGTAATAATAATAAAAGGGGAGATAACATAGTTGGCTTACACTCGCCACGTCAATCAAGTACATAAATAACATTACATCATCCATACACTCAAGGCCCGACTACGGCGCCAAAATAAAAGAGAACCCAACATGCGACAACGGTCCCGTTCACCCCCAACTGGGCACCACTACTGATCGTCGGGAAAGGAAACATAGTATCGTTGAGAGTCTTCGTCGAACTCCCACTTGAGCTCGTACGCGTCTCCTGGAGCGGAATCATCAGGCCCTGCATCTGGTGTAATAGTAATCTGTGAGCCACAGGGACTCAGCAATCTCGCACCCTCGCGATCAAGACTATTTAAGCTTATAGGTAAGGCAAGGTAAAATATGAGTGGAGCTGCAGCAAGTGACTAGCAAGTGTGGTGGCTAACTTATTCGCAAAAGAGAGCGAGAAGAGGAGGCAAAGCACGAGCGAGAAGCTAGAGAACAACCTGCGCAAACATTACTCCAACACCGTGTCCACTTCCCGGACTCCGCCGAGAAGAGGCCATCACGGTAACACACCCAGTTGATACATTTTAATTAATTAAGGTTCAAGTTATCTACAACCGGACATTAACAAATTCCCATCTGCCCATAACCGCGGGCACGGCTTTCGAAAGTTCAATCCCTGCAGGGGAGTCCCAACTTAGCCCATGACAAGCTCTCACGGTCAACGAAGGAATAGACCTCCTCCCAAGACGTTCCGATAAGACTCGGTATCTCGGTAACTCAAGACACTTCGACAGGTTAAAACAAGACCAGCAACACCGCCCGAATGTGCCGACAAATCCCGATAGGAGCTGCACATATCTCTTTCTCAGGGCACACTCAGATTGTCCAAACTTCCGGTAGGCCAGCCCAGAGTTGCCCCTGGTAGCCACCGGCGGCTGACAGTTTGGACCAACACTCAGAGGAGCACTGGCCCAGGGGGGTTAAAATAAGATGACCCTTGAGTCTGCAGAACCCAAGGGAAGGAAAAGGCTAGGTGGCAAATGGTAAAACCAAGGTTGGTCATTGCTGGAAAAGCTTTAATCAAGGCGAACTATCAAGGGGTTCCCATTATAACCCAACCGCGTAAGGAACGCAAAATCCGGGAACATAACATCGATATGACGGAAACTAGGGCGATAAGAGTGGAACAAAACACTAGGCGAGAGGCCGAGCCTTCCACCCTTTACCAAGTATATAGATGCATTAAGATAGCAAGATACTATAATGATATCCCAACAAGTAAATAAATGTTCCAACAAGGAACGGCCTCCAATCTTCACTTGCAACTAGCAACGCTATAAGAGGGGCTGAGCAAAGCAGTAACATAGCCAATCAACGGTTTGCTAGGACAATGGTGGGTTAGAGGTTTGACATGGCAATTTGGGAGGCTTGCAAGCAAGTGGTAGGCATCATAGCAATGGCATAGCAAAAGAGCGAGCAAACTAGCATAGCAAAGATAGTAGTGATTTCGAGGGTATGATCATCTTGCCTGCACAGTTGTCAGAGTTGACTGGATCCTCAAAAGCAAACTCAACGGGCTCCTCGTTAGCGAAATCGTCTCCCAGCTCTACCCAAACAAGACAAACAAGCAACAAGGATACAATCAACCACGTGTAAGAACAAGCTATATGATGAAATGATGATATGCTATGCGGGATGCGATGCGGGATGCAAAATGCAAGATATGGCAGGAAATGCATTAACCTGGCCTCAACTTGGAATTCCAAGTGTTCCACTGGAAAGATGAGATGAAATCACTTGAAAACGATATAAAGAACGCCGGAATCGGAGTTACGGTTTGGAAATGGCAAGCGATTCAAAAATGACACCGGTCTCCGATTTACAGCAAGTAGGCATCTAAATGCAATGAAATGAACATTCTACATCACCCAAACATGGTATCAAAATACATGGCAGGGATGCTCACAAGATTCTTAACAAAAGTCTAACACTGAGCTACGGCCAATTCATCCATTAGGAGGTTCAAAGAAGCATGGAAAAAACGCAAATGGTAAAACAGATCTCAGACTTAGTGAAATTAACACTTGTCTGGAATTTCAGATCATATAGCCCTCTTCGGAGCAACAAAACAACATGCTACAGGACCTGAACATGACAAAGAAAGACATGTCATAGAGCTACTCAACAAGCTTAACAAAAGTCCCTTAGTGACCTTGAGCCAAAAGGGATCACAAAATATACTAACAAGCACACGAACATAGCAAAAACATAATCAGGTTTCAGACTTAGTGAAAACTGGGACATGCTGAAACATAACTCACGAAGGCATGTTTACGAGCTCGATGCACTCACCACGGTGCAAGTCATGGCAAGAAAAGCATACATCCCTTAATAAGGCACACAATTAAAGCTATAGATGGCAAGAACAATGGCATAGCATGCACGGAACAACTACAATAACATCGGCAAAATCGCAAACAAGTTGACGATCTGCCCAGATTCGCAACGAAGCAAAAGTAGAGCTCGATTGACTCAAGCTAGGTTGCTACATAAATGCAAACAAAGACATGGATGGATAGATCATTACAACATTAACAAAACTCCCTTACTGATCATCCTCAAAAGAGGCACGGATCACTAGGAAACAGCAAGAACATATGGCATCATGAACTAAACAATCCCAGGATATAGTGATTTCACTAAGTCCCTGAAAACAGAATTAGCAAGTGCACCACTTTGCAAGCTTGCACAAGTCACCACACACATCCTAAAAATACATGAGTTGCACCTCTGGAAATATGACAAAACCCTTAACAAAACATATGTAGAACTCACGGTCATAGCATGCACACAATAATCATGGCAAAAATGACAAATGTGCTAAACGGAGTAACAGATCTGACAATTAACTCAAGTAGCCCTCTTCTAGCAGAATTTCGGGCATCAAGATGAACTCTAATGAAAATGATGCAATGGAATGAAATGATGTACTCTCTGAGGTGAACATTTTGATATGCTATATGCCCAAATCGGAGCTACGGATGCAAAGTTACGGGGCCTCGAATAGAGCAACTTGGATCAGGAATTCTGGGACTTGGAGAAAAATTCGACCTCCTAGGGTTTACTGTAGCTCCGATCCAGATCTGGATCGCACGGAGCCCGAGGATCGACGGTCGGAGGAGTCGCCGGAGTTGGGCCGGCCGGAGTCGGGGACGAGGCTGGGGCGGCCGGTGGTGGCGGGCGGCGGCCGCAGCGCCGGCGAGGTCGGTGGCGGCGGGTGGCGAAGCGGGCGGCGGCGGGATTCCGGCGACGGGGCGGCGAGGTGGCGCGGGAGGAGGAGGTCGGGCGCGGGCGGCGCTGGGGAGGCGGAAGGCGGCGCGGGGCGCGGCGCGGGAGGCGGCGCGGGAGGGCTGGCCTCGGGCCCCTGCGGGCCGCGGCGGCGGCGGGCGCCGGGCGCCACGTGGCGCGTCCTGGCTGGGCGGCGGTGGCGGCGAACGTTGTCCGGCTCCACCCGGACACGTCCGGCGGCGGCGGATCTGAGATTTTTAGGGTTAGGGGGGAGAGGATCCGCGAATTTCGTAGGGGGGGTGTATATATAGGCATAGAGGGAGCTAGGAGAGTCCAAATGAGGTGCGGTTTTCGGCCACGCGATCGTGATCGAACGCTCTAGGACATGGAGCAGAGTTCGGTGGGTTTTGGGCCAAAATGGAGGGGTGTTGGGCGGCAACACACACGAGGCCTTTTCGGTCCCTCGTTTAACCGTTGGAGTATCAAACGAAGTCAAAATGATACGAAACTTGACAGGCGGTCTACCGGTAGTAAACCAAGGCCGCTTGGCAAGTCTCGGTCCAATCCGGAAATGTTTAATCCCCACACACGAAAGAAAGATAGAAATGACCACCGGAGGAGAACGAAGCGCCGGAATGCAAAACGGACAACAGGGAAAATGCTCGAATGCATGAGACGAACACGTATGCAAATGCAATGCACATGATGACATGATATGAGATGCATGAGAACGACAACAACACATGGAGACAAAGACCCGAACCTGAGAAAATAAAATAACTTAACGCCGGAAACGGCAAGAGTTGGAGTACAAATAGGGAAAGTTACATCCGGGGTGTTACAATATGTGAGTACATCTATTTTGTTTTCTATACTGGTCCATATTTTAAATTTTGGTTTTAGATATATTTAATAACTTTGTTATCGTATTTCTTCTAAGGGTACACGGCAATGCATGTGTCCTGTAAGTTTCACTTTTCTTAACGGACATTATACCTAAGTTCCATCCCCCGAAACTTAACAATTTTTCCAAGGTTGTGTGTTTTAATTTTCTATAAATACAATCACCTCATGGATTCGTAAACTGTATACGGACGTGAATATTTCTGTTCTAAGATCCATACCAAAATTTTCTTTGCCACCAAGATTTGATATGCCAAAGATCTCGGTCCTTCAAAGAATTAAAGAGAACGAGGAACCGGTAGGAGGCACAAGAAACCCTAGCCAAAGGGTCCTCTTTCTTCTGCGGGAAGAAAGAGAACGAGGCCTTTATTCCTTTTCTAACATCCTGAATTGACATAGTTAGATGCATGTTGAGAGAAATATAGTTAGTGTGGATCAACTATTTGGATATATTAGATTACCCCACGACGGCAACGGTCAGACACCACCATGCCTGTAAACACTAGCATGGTATTGTGACCCTGAGCAGCGAAATGTGCATCTGCTATGCAACACAGAGATTTGGCATTACACAGTGTGATATTCACACGAACAGTTTGCGCCATATTTTTCCGATCAAGAATAGTATTGTGCTTCGGTTGCAAAAAGAAATAAATATCATTGTGCTTTAGCGTCTATCAAATGTATCCACATCTTTCCTATTCGAGCAAGAAGGGTGCATTCGGTGCAATTAACCCATCTTCGGTGCATTGGCTCGACAGCCTAGCACATTCTTCATTAACCATGACTAAGCAAGTCGTTAGCAACAATAAACACACTTATTTTGTGAGTTCCAATTAATTAAGCGTCTAGCACAGAAGTAAAATGCAGGTATATAGCCAATGCCATGGCAGATGTGATGTGGATACAAACATTACTTGATGAGTTTAGTCCTTGTATTATTTCCACTCAAAAAGAACAAATAAGAACACTGATCTTAAAGCAAAAAAGGGACACACGGCACATATGTAATTTTACACTTGCTTTGGACATAAAATATTTCTTTGTTTACAAGACAACCATGGCAGACAATGAACATGTATACTTCACAAAGTACATGATTTTCTCCGATTAAGATACAATCAAGCCCCTTCTACTCCTGAGAGGAGCGGTGTCGTCAAACCCGATTGAGTACAAATTTCCTGTGGAATTTAAATTTTTTTCAATCAATTTCTGGAAGTATTCATAAACATGCCTAGCAACTTCGAATGATGGGTAATCAAACTTAATCAATTTAAGGGATGGACGACCTTCTGGGGAGGAGCGTTGTCAGAGAATCCAATGCCCTTCCTCTTGGTGGGGAAGATGATGAACACAAAGCTGGACAGAAACGCCATGCCCATTGGCAGATTCTTGAGCAGCTCTTCGGTGTTCCTGTTGGCGTCCGGGAAGAAGCAGTTCTGCAGCCCAACGTCGCTGAACGCCACCGTGAGGAAAACCACAGCCGCGAAGAAGGCGTGCATGAAGTCCAGCGGCCCGAGGCGGAGCCTCCGGAATTGATCAAGATCGTGCCACTCCTGCTTCTCCTCCTCGCTGGAGAAGTTGAACACATTGAAGCCACGCGGTGTGGCAAAGCCGTAATATAGCTTTCCATCGCGGCGACCGACGATGCTATCTGTGAAGGAGAAGAAGAGGCACGCGGAGGCAAGGACAGCGACCAGCATCCCAGTGAGCCACTGGTTGGAGGTCTCACACTTGCCATGGTTGGTGAAGGACGGGGACAGTGCCTGGTAGGCTAGCACCGTGCCCGTCGGCAGGAGCTGCGCCAGGTTCGCGACGCTCGACATGACCGTGGCCGGTGCAGGCCCCTTGGTAGTCGTTGGCGGTGCTGTGCGGGCAGCTGTTATCTCACCGTCGTCCTCGTTGGTCAGTGGATGTATCTGGATCGCCGTGGACGACAACGAAGAAGAAGAGGCCATTGTAATTACTGTGCTAGCTAGGAAAGTAGGAATACGTACTCTATGCTGATCGACAAGTAGCTGTTTATATAGATACAGAAATCCTATGGGAATGATTCCAATGTCCAAATTAGCTAGGTTGGCGCGTTGATTAGTCTTACCTGGTATTGCTGCATGCTGAAGGGCTCTACATGAGTGCATGTACCGGGACTTCAACTCTCTAGCTAGTTTTGATTAATGGTTAATCAACTTATAACCAACTCGTATGACCTGTGTAGTTAGCAGCCAGCACGTGAATTTAATTGGTAATATATTGTAGTCAACGGCTTGCACGTAAGTATGCCACTTTCTACTCAAGTTAATTTCCTCCTTAGATCTACCGCGTTCCAAATTACATTGCACATAAGATTTATACGAATAAAGTTATTACTGCTCAAAGCATAACAGAACAAAAGAGGCCATGCCTTTTGGAAGTGAGGAACCGGACATGGACGTTTGATTCTTGGGTGTACTTGTGAGAAAAATTACTAATTCATCAAAAATTCAAAATTTCTAAAGATATTTTTGAAATAAACTTGACCTTTTCATTGTACTTGTGTGAAAAATTCCACAAAAAGAAACCCCCTTTGACTTCTTTTTAAAAAGATTTTTTTGGCTGAAATAGTGTAAATAGTGACCTATAATAGCAAATAAATTTCGTATTTTTTGCCCTGAAGTCAACATTGGTTTTTTTCATGAAAATTTATATGCTAGTGCAAAAGAAAGTCAAGTTTATTCTAAAAAAACTTCTAAAAAATTGATTGTTTGTTTAATTCTAAAAAAATCCCCATATAAGATGTATATACAACCAGGTTCCAAAGTGTATTTCCCGTGAGGAACAACAGGTCTGTGAAAATTTTGGAACCATAGAACTTCTGGCGACAAGGATATAATTTTTCTAGAAGCACTGGTAGAAAAAAGGGCCTTTAGTCCCAGTTCCTGAACCGGGATTAAAGTGTCGGTACTAATGCCCTGTACCTTTAGTCCCGGTTCAATACAGAACCGGGACTGATGGGCCTCCACGTGGGCAGTGCGCAGAGCCCAGACAGGAGACCCTTTGGTCCCGGTTGGTGGCACCAACCGGGACCAATAGGCATCCACGCGTCAGCATTTCTGTGGCTGGTGTTTTTGTTTTTTTGAAAGGGGAGGGGGTTTTGGGGGTTTTGGGGGGTTAATTTAGGTGTTTCATATATTGTGTTAGCTAGCTATAATTAATAGAGAGAAGTGTCCTCTCTTACGTCCGTGCTTGGTCGACGCTACGTACTATACATACGTATAGAGAGGACTAGACACGCTAGTTAGCTAGTAAGCAAACGAAGGAAACAGAAGATCGTCATGAACATATATGCATACAGAGAGAAGTGATATCGACCACCTCTCCTTCTCCGAGAGATTGGTCGAACAACAAGTTCTCGTATATCTATCCGACACTACCGGCTACACATATACAATAATTATCTCTTCCAAATATAATCATACGGACTCATGGTCCACATAGTATTCTCCGTCTTCAGCGATCACTTGGTCAAGAAAGAATGCCGCCAATTCCTCTTGAATTGCTCGCATGCGAGCTGGTGCTAGGAGTTCATCCCGCTTCCGAAACATCTAATCTGAAGAAGGGGGTCAATACATATATATATATGAATGAATGAAACTCAATACAAATGATGGTAATAAAATAAAATTGTGAATGTTGTTATTTACGTACTTCATATTGTTCGTCAGAGTACCCGCCCCGCTCACAGGTCGTGTGGCGGATGGACTCGCAGACGTAGTATCCACAGAAATCATTCCCTTTTTCCTGCCACAACCACTTTACAAGAAATAGAGGTCAATCAAACTGATAAGCAAAAATGCTAAATGGTATTGATGAAACTAGCGCTTGAATCACTAGGAGATGTGCGGAACATGCTACTATAGTACTTACTTTCGGGTGTCTAAATTCCAGCTCCTTCGGCAGTCCCGGAACTGTTCTGGTGAATTTTCTCCAAACCCTGCCGGACAAAGAAAACAATTACTTGATATCAGGAAATGAACAAAGTTGCTGATATGGTGGATAATGATCGATTTAACTTACTTCTTGAGGATTTCAGTCATGTCCGCATAGTCCTGGGGATCTTTTCGTTTAGAGTCCAAGACGGTTACTACTCCCTGCTCAAGCCTAATCTCTAGGAGAATATAGTGGAAACTGCACACGCATGCATAACTCATCAATTACATTACTATAACCTGGACTAATATATAAGGGAAACCGAATATGCACAAGACAGTAACACTCACTTGAAGTTGTAAGGAAAGAGTATTATATCTTTGTTTTCATTTTTTTGAATGATCGTAGCAAGTTGGCCTCGGTATCTCCGGGACGATGTTGAACCTCAGTTGCATCTATGAGATATGTGTTAATGAACCCAATATCACCGATTTGTCTTTTCTTCAATTCGGCGATCTTCATTCTGCATAATATAGTGAGGATAATTATAAATACATGCAATGAAAGAGATGAGCTATATAGAGAGACTTAATGACAGAAGTAGTAGTACATACAGACAGTAGCAGGTGATCGTTGTTTTATCGAGGGCCAATTGATTGAAAAACTGATAGAACTACTCAAATGGAATAGGCAACAGTTCAATTCCAACGAGGTCATGCTCCGGTTTAACTCTCGCGTACAAAGTACTCCTCCCCCCAGACTCTCTGCAGATTTTCAAGTACCAATCATGTAATCTTCACATCATCGTTGTTAAAGATTTTTCATCTTTGACGAGAGGCTTCCCGTACTCGTATCTGTGTATCTGCACCTCCATGGTATCATAATGTACATCGTCGGGCAGGTAATCGTCAACATTGCCATAACCGGGCACCATCCTCGGATCGACGATGTTGCTAGGCACCTTGAGGGGGGGGGCACGATTGCTTCGCTTGTTCGCCGAGCTGGGCAATTTGTTTCCCAGCTGCTTGTCGTTCTTTCAGCCTTTGATCACTGACTGTACTTCCCGACCGCTCCGCTTCGGCCCATGTCTTTGCAATAATGCGCTCATAGTTGCTTTTCGGCGGAGACTTGGGTGGTTTTGCCAGGGCAGCCAGAGTGCGCTTCACTTTCACCGGATCTACCTTCTCCTCCCGAGGTGGATGTCTCTTTGCTCTCAACCCTTGAAACCAGTCATCCACTTCGGTTCGCGCGATCTCGGCGTTCTCCTCCGGGGTCCTCTCATATGGTAACTTCTCTGGAGTCTTCAGAGAAGGACCGAATCTGTATGTCCTCCCGCCTCTGGTTGTACTGCTAGACGCCGACCGAGCAAACGGAGCGGTTGTCTTCTTTACTTGCTTACGAGGCGAAGGAGAAGGATTACGACGCGCCGGAGCAGCTGGAGCGGCGGCAGGTCTCTTCCGCCCTTGCTGACGAGGCGGAGAAGGAGGAGGCTGGCTGCTTGGGCGCGTCGGCGCAGGCGGAGAAGGAGGCGGAGTGCCGCCACGCGCCGGAGAAGGAGCCGGCCGAGGGCCCTGATCGTCACTCGCCGGAGGAGGAGGCGGTGGAGGAGGCGGAGTGCCCTGACTCGCCGGATGAGGAGGAGGAGGCAAAGGCGTCCAGTTCGGAAGGTTGATGAGGTCCTTCCGCCATAGGCATGGAGTCTTCAAAGCAGACCCTAGCCGAGTCTCCCCTTCACCGGTAGGGTGGTCAAGCTGGAGGTCCTCAAATCCCTCTGTTATTTCATCCACCATCACCCTAGCATATCCTTCTGGAATTGGCCGGCAGTGAAAAGTTGCGCCGGGTTCAGAAGGATAAACAGAGCCAACAGCCGCCTTGACCTTCAAATTCATCCATTGCGTCATAAGGTGGCAATTTTGAGACTCCGTGATAGCATCCACGGGATAGCTGGCAGGAGCCATCAAGGCATGCTCCGGCTGAAGCAGCTCGGTGGAAGCCACGCTGCTTCTGCGCTGAGATGGCGGGGTAGCTTCGGGGGAGGCTTCGGCAGTATTTGCTGTGATTTGCTTCTCGTTCCTCCATCGCGTCCACCCTTGCTTGCAGCGCCGACATTTGGGTCTGCTGCACTTTTTTCCTCCTCTCATGGGATTTGTAACCGCCTGCGTACGGAAACCCAACCTTCCACGGAATGGAGCCTGGCGTGCCTCGTGTCCGTCCAGGGTGCTCAGGATTCCCGAGGGCCATTGTGAGCTCGTTGTTCTCTCTGTCCGGAAAGAACTTCCCTTGCTGCGCTGCTTCGATATACTGCTTAAGCTTCCTGACTGGTATGTCCATTTGATCGTTCGTCCAAATGCACTTCCCTGTTACAGGGTCCAAGGTTCCGCCAGCCCCGAAGAACCAAGTCCGGCAACGGTCTGGCCAGCTAATTGTCTCTGGTTCGATCCCTTTATCAGCCAGATCATTCTCAGTCTTGGCCCACTTAGGCCGGGCTACGAGGTAGCCACCTGACCCCGTGCGATGGTGAAGCATCTTCTTCGCAGCATTTTGCTTGTTTGTTGCCGACATATTCTTACTCTTTTCCGATGTCTTGTGGGCCACAAATGCGGGCCAGTGATCTCTGATCTTCTCATATCTGCCCCTTGAATTCTGGTGTCTCATTATTTTCGACAAACTTATTCAGCTCTTTCTTCCACCTCCTGAATAGTTCTGCCATCCTCTTAAGAGCAAAAGACTTGATTAATTTCTGTTTAACTGGGTTCTCTGGATTATCCTCTGGCGGTAGGGTGAAATTTGACTTCAGCTCAGTCCAAAGATCATTTTTCTGCATATCATTGACATAAGACACCCCAGGGTCTTCTGTAGCCGGCTTAAACCATTGCTGGATGCTTATCGGGATCTTGTCCCTAACCAGAACCCCGCACTGAGCAACAAATGCGCTCTTTGTCTGGAGGGGTTCAATCGGTTGGCCGTCGGACGCGATTGCTATGATCTCAAACTTTTCATCCGAGCTCAACTTTTTCTTCGGGCCTCGTCTCTTTACCGAAGTTGTGCTCGATCCGGAGGGCTAGAAAAAAGAACAAAGACTTAATTAATATGTGTACATACCAAAACAATGAATGCATCAATCAGCTAGTCAGCACAGGCTTAACTAATATATATACCTGGCCGGACTCGATTCGGTCACCGGAGCCGTCATCACGGTCTCCTTCTTGCACTGGCATTGGGTCACCGGAGCCGTCCTCATGTTCTTCTTCTTGCACCGGCATTAGGTCACCGTAGCCAGCTTGTTCACCCTCTCCTTCCAGACCATCGGTTTCGTTGAGAAACAACGAGACGGCATCACTTCCTTCTGCGATTATGTCCCTCAACAATGCTTCTTTTGCTTCATCTAGGGCGATGTCCATAGTTTCTACAAATATTTACAACATGGCAATTATTATTCAAACATGACAGATGGATATATTAGTGCCAAACGTAGAACAAGCTACCTAATCATAGTAAGCTATCGGGAGGGGGTATATATCGACGACACTACATCTATGTCCCTCGACGACCCTCGTTCCCGATATAAAAAAGAGGAAGAAGAAAAAAAAAGAGGAGAAGAAAGAATAGAGGAGAAGAACTCCTCTATTCTTTCTTCTCCTCTTTTTACTCCTCTATTCTTTCTTCTCCTCTTTTTTTCTTCTTCCTCTTCTTTTTTTTATCCTCTTCTTCCTCTCATGTTCGAGAGCATCGCCGAGGGGTCGGGAGGTTGCCTAGTGTCAAAGGATTCAACAAAACCATGTCTTCATCATTAGGCGAAAGTAACATGTGCATGATGGTACGAAGCTCTCCAAAGTTATTTTGGAACAGAGTCCTAGATAGGATAATTCGCTTTTTGGTACAAAGTTCAGCAAGAACCTTCCAAATATCGTTATTTGGAAGGCCTTTGCTGAAATTCATACAAGAAGGCAAATTATCCTATCCGGCACACCATTCCAAAATAATTTTGGAGGACTTCGTCATGCCCTGGTTACTTCCGGCTAATGATGAAGCCATGGATTTCTTCAATACTTTGACACTAGGAAACCTCTCTCGACCCCTCGGCGATCCTCGACCCCTCGAACGCTCGACGACCCTGGAACCCTCGACCCCTAGAAGACCCTGGAACCCTCGACCCTCGACCCTATAGAACCCTCGAACCCTCGACCCTGAAACCCTCGACCCTTGACCCCTTAACGACCTCGACCCTCTACCCTAGTTCCCGACCCTCGACCCCTCGGCGATCCTCGACACCCTCGTTCCCGATAAAAATTAAGAAGAAGAAGAAGAAGAAGAAGAAGAAGAAGAAAGAGGAGAAGAAGAAAGGAATAGCTAGAGGAGAAGATCGAAGAAAAAAAAGAAGAAAAAAAAGAGGAGAAGAAGAAAAAATAGAATATATTCTATTTTCTCTTCTTCTCCACTATTCCTTTCTTCTTCTCCTCTTCTTTTTCTTCTTTTTTCTTCTTCTTATTTATTTCTCCTCTTCTTCCTCTCCTCTTCTTCTTCTTATTTACTTCTCTCGACCCCTCGTCCCTCTCTCGACCCCTCGACGACCCTCGTCCCTGATAAATTTTTTTTTCTCCCCTCGACACCTCTCGACCTCTCGTCCCACTCTCGACCCCTCATCATCATCTATCACCCCCCTCGTTTTCTTTAGCATATATCCATGAACAAAATAGAGGAGAAGATCAAAGAAAAAAAAGAAGTCTTCCTCTTCTTATTTTCCTTTTTCCACTCCTTCCTTTTCTTCTTCTTCTTCTTCCTTCTTCCTCTTTTCTTCCTTTTCCTTATTTTACTTTTTCCTCTACACTAACCTAAAATCGATATCTACTAATTAACAACCTAATTAAAAAAATGAATACATATATGAAAAAAAACATCATATGAAAAAAACATTTTTGACATATTTAGCATATTCTAAATTTTCCTAACTCTTTTACAACCAGAAAAATTACTCCAACTTCATGACAGTACCCACAATCCGTTTCACCAAAAACCTTCTGATCCATAGTTCAAAATTTTCAAATTTCATTCAAATGAAATTTGAATCGGATTCAAATAACTTGTTGAAAACCTATTCTAAATCTCTCCAAAAATAAATTGAACCGTGACCAATGCCCCCTTTAGTCCCGGTTGGTGCGACCAACCGGGATCAATGGCCTTGTGCTGCCCCGCGCCCAAAAGTTTAGTCCCACCTCGCTAGTTGAGAGGGCTCGGGAGTGGTTTATAAGCGTTGCTGCGCCCACCCTCCGGAGCTCCTATCAACTGCAGGCTTTCGGGCCTAATTTGTCACTGCAATGCCTGTGGGCCTACTGGGCCTGCTGCGGGCCTGAATCCTGGCCCATGGTAGGGTTTCTAGTCGTATTCAGGCCGTGGTGGCCCAGTAGGTGGCATTTTTTTGTTTTTTGTTGCTTTATTTATTTCTTTTGTTTTTTGCTTTATTTTTTAATTCATTATGCTTTTAGTTTTAGAAAAATTATAAACTTTTTGTTAATGCCATTAGTTTTCAAATTTTATTTTGTGATTAACTTTACTATAAAAATAGTTTTTTCCTATTTTTTTGATTTTTTTTTGCATTATTTATTTTCTTTTGTTTTTGCTTTAATTTTTAATTCTGTTTTCTTTTAGTTAGCAAAATTATAAACTCTCTGTTAGTGCCATTAGTTTTAGAAAAAAATACAAACTTTCTGTTAGTGCCATTAGTTTTCAAATTTGAAAACACTTTTTTAGTTTTTTTGTTTTCTTTGTTGCTTTATTTATTTTATTTTGTGATTAACTTTACTATAAAAATAGTTTTTTCCTGTTTTTTTGATTTGTTTTTTGCATTATTTGTTTTCTTTGTATTTTGCTTTAATTTTTAATTCTGTTTGCTTTTAGGTTAGCAAAATTATAAACTTTCTATTAGTGCCATTAGTTTTAGAAAAATTATAAACTTTCTGTTAGTGCCATTAGTTTTCAAATTTGAAAACACCTTTTTAGTTTTTTTGTTTTCTTTGTTGCTTTATTTATTTTATTTTGTGATTAACTTTACTATTAAAATAGTTTTTTTCCTGTTTTTTGATTTGTTTTTTGCATTATTTATTTTCTTTTGTTTTTTGCTGTCATTTTTAATTCTGTTTGCTTTTAGGTTAGCAAAATTATAAACTTTTTGTTAGTGCCATTAGTTTTAGAAAAATTATAAACTTTTTGTTAGTGCCATTAGTTTTCAAATTTGAAAACACTTTTTTAGTTTTTTGTTTTCTTTGTTGCTTTATTTATTTTATTTTGTGATTAACTTTACTATAAAAATAGTTTTTTCCTGTTTTTTATTTGTTTTTTTGCATTATTTATTTTCTTTTGTTTTTTGCTTTAATTTTTAATTTTGTTTGCTTTTAGGTTAGCAAAATTATAAACTTTCTCTATTAGGGCATCTATTTTCACTTTGAGAGGAGCTCAACAAGGCAGAGAGGGAAGGGCTTATAAACCGGTGTGAGCCCCCTTCGGTTGGCGAGGTGGGACTAAACTCGGCCCGCAACGAGGACCAACCCTTTAGTCCCGGTTTGAAAGTTGGCATGGGCCAGGGACTAATGGTCATGGTATTACGAGGGCCGAACCATAAGACATGAAAGCATTTCAAATGAACTCTGAAAAAGTTGAAAGTTGGGATGGTATCATAATTTCACCCACATAGCATGTGCATGTACAAAACAGACAATGGTAGCATGTTCGTGTGTTACAAAGTTGCGGGAGAAAGTCTTCACTTTTTCTTCGCTTGTGTCATTTGCTTATTGCGTCGTAACTATGGATAATCTTCATTGTTTATCAGGATGCTTGGGTCAGCCTTGACATTGAAGGGAGGAATTTCATGAAACTTTTCATAATCTTCAGACATGTCTGTCTTGCCGTCCACTCCCAGGATGTCCCTTTTTCCTGAAAGAACTATGTGGCGCTTTGGCTCATCGTATGATGTATTCGCTTCCTTATCTTTTCTTTTTCTCGGTTTGGTAGACATGTCCTTCACATAGATAACCTGTGCCACATCATTGGCTAGGACGAACGGTTCGTCAGTGTACCCAAGATTTTTCAGATCCACTGTTGTCATTCCGTACTGTGGGTCTACCTGTACCCCCTGCCTAACAGATTGACCCATTTGCACTTAAACAAAGGGACCTTAAAATCAGGTCCGTAGTCAAGTTCCCATATGTCCACTATGTAACCATAATATGTATCCTTTCCGCTCTCGGTTGCTGCATCAAAGCGGACACCGCTGTTTTGGTTGGTGCTCTTTTGATCTTGGGAGATCGTGTAAAATGTATTCCCATTTATCTCGTATCCTTTGTAAGTCAATACAGTCAAAGATGGTCCCTTGGACAACAACTACAACTCATCACAAACAATGTTGTCACCTCTGAGACGTGTTTCCAACCAACTGCTGAAAGTCCTGATGTGTTCACATGTAATCCAGTCGTCGCACTGCTCCGGGTGTTTGGAGCGCAGACTGTTCTTGTGTTCATCGACATACGGGGTCACCAAGGTAGAGTTCTGTAGAACTGTGTAGTGTGCTTTAGACCAAGAATATCCGTCCCTGCATATTATTGAGTCTCTTCCAAGAGTGCCTTTTCCAGTCAGTCTCCCCTCATACCGCGATTTAGGGAGACCTATCTTGTTAAGGCCAGGAATGAAGTCAACACAAAACCCGATAACATCCTCTGTTTGATGGCCCATGGAGATGCTTCCTTCTGGCCTAGCGCGATTACGGACATATTTATTTAGGACTCCCATGAACCTCTCAAAGGGGAACATATTGTGTAGAAATACGGGCCCCAGGATGACAATCTCGTTGACTAGATGAACTAGGACGTGCGTCATGATATTGAATAAGGATGGTGGGAACACCAGCTCGAAACTGACAAGACATTGCGCCACATCACTCCTTAGCCTTGGTACGATTTCTGGATCGATCACCTTCTGAGAGATTGCATTGAGGAATGCACATAGCTTCACAATGGCTAATCGGACGTTTTCCGGTAGAAGCCCCCTCAATGCAACCGGAAGCAGTTGCGTCATAATCACGTGGCAGTCATGAGACTTTAGGTTCTGAAACTTTTTCTCTGGCATATTTTTTATTCCCTTTATATTCGACGAGAAGCCAGTCGTGACCTTCATACTGAGCAGGCATTCAAAGAAGATTTCTTTCTCTTCCTTCGTAAGAGCGTAGCTGGCAGGACCTTTATACTGCTTCGGAGGCATGCCGTCTTTTTCGTGCAAACGTTGCAGGTCCTCCCGTGCCTCAGGTGGATCTTTTGTCTTCCCATACACGCCCAAGAAGCCTAGCAGGTTCACGCAAAGGTTCTTCGTCACGTGCATCACGTCGATTGAGGAGCGGACCTCTAGGTCTTTCCAGTAGGGTAGGTCCCAAAATATAGATTTCTTCTTCCACATGGGTGCGTGTCCCTCAGCGTCATTCGGAATAGCTAGTCCACCGGGACCGTTTCCAAAGATTACGTAGTGTAAATCATTGACCATAGCAAGCACGTGATCACCGGTGCGCATGGCAGGCTTCTTCCGGTGATCTGCCTCGCCTTTGAAATGCTTGCCTTTCTTTTGACATTGATGGTTGGTCGGAAGAAATCGACGATGGCCCAGGTACACATTCTTCCTGCATTTGTCCAGGTATATACTTTCAGTGTCATCTAAACAGTGCGTGCATGCGTGATATCCTTTATTTGTCTGTCCTGAAAGGTTACTATGAGCGGGCCAATCGTTGATGGTCACGAACAGCAACGCCTTAAGGTTAAATTCCTCCTGTCTGTGCTCATCCCACGTACGTACACCGTTTTCATTCCACAGCTATAAAAGTTCTTCAACTAATGGCCTTAGGTACACATCAATTTCGTTGCCGGGTTGCTTAGGGCCTTGGATGAGAACTGGCATCATAATGAACTTCCGCTTTATGCACATCCAAGGAGGAAGGTTATACATACATAGAGTCACGGGCCAGGTGCTGTGATTGCTGCTCTGCTCCCCGAAAGGATTAATGCCATCCGCGCTTAAAGCAAACCATACATTCCTTGGGTCCTTTGCAAACTCATCCCAGTACTTTCTCTCGATTTTTCTCCACTGCGACCCGTCAGCAGGTGCTCTCAACTTCCCATCTTTCTTTCGGTTCTCACTGTGCCATCGCATCAACTTGGCATGCTCTTCGTTTTTGAATAGACGTTTCAACCGTGGTATTATAGGAGCATACCACATCACCTTCGCAGGAACCCTCTTCCTAGGGGGCTCGCCGTCAACATCACCAGGGTCATCTCGTCTGATCTTATACCACAATGCACCGTATACCGGGCATGCGTTCAGATCCTTGTATGCACCGCGGTAGAGGATGCAGTCATTAGGGCATGCATGTATCTTCTCCACCTCCAATCCTAGAGGGCATACGACCTTCTTTGCTGCGTATGTACTGTCGGGCAATTCGTTATCCTTTGGAAGCTTCTTCTTCAATATTTTCAGTAGCTTCTCAAATCCTTTGTCAGCCACAGCATTCTCTGCCTTCCACTGCAGCAATTCCAGTACGGTACCGAGCTTTGTGTTGCCATCTTCGCAATTGGGGTATAACCCTTTTTTGTGATCCTCTAACATGCGATCGAACTTCAGCTTCTCCTTTTGACTAACGCATTGCGTCCTTGCAACGACAATGACCCGGCGGAGATCATCATCATCGGGCACATCGTCTGGTTCCTCTTGATCTTCAGCACCTTCACCCGTTGCAGCATCATTGGGCACATCGTCTGGTTCCTCTTGATCTTCACCAGCTCCCCCCGTTGCAGCATCACCGTATTCAGGGGGCACATAGTTGTCATCGTAGTCTTCTTCTTCGCCGTCTTCCATCATAACCCCTATTTCTCCGTGCCTCGTCCAAACATTATAGTGTGGAATGAAACCCTTGTAAAGCAGATGGGAGTGAAGGATTTTCCGGTTAGAGTAAGACCTCGTATTCCCACATTGAGTGCATGGACAACACATAAAACCATTCTGCTTGTTTGCCTCAGCCACATCGAGAAACTCATGCACGCCCTTAATCTACTCGCGGGTGTGTCTGTCACCGTACATCCATTGCCGGTTCATCTGCGTGCATTATATATAATTAAGTGTCCAAATTAATAGAAGTTCATCATCGCATTAAAACCAAAGTGCATACATAGTTCTCATCTAACAACATATAGCTCTCCACAGCGTATAATTAATTAAACCATACAATGAAACTATGTAAAACATTTCAATGCGAAAACAAATGCGATCATAATCGCAACCAAGGTAACAATTGATCCAACGACATAATGATACCAAGCCTCGGTATGAATGGCATATTTTCTAATCTTTCTAATCTTCAAGCGCATTGCATCCATCTTGATCTTGTGATCATCGACGACATCCGCAACATGCAACTCCAATATCATCTTCTCCTCCTCAATTTTTTTTCCTTCAACAAATTGTTTTCTTCTTCAACTAAATTTAACCTCTCGACAATAGGTTCGGTTGGCATTTCCGATTCACATACATCCTAGATAAATAAAATCTATGTCACGTTGGTCGGCATAATTTTCATAAACAATAAATGAACCAATAGTTATAAAGATAATATACATACCACATCCGAATCATAGACAGGACGAGGGCCGACGGGGGCGGATACCAAAACCATCGCACTATATAAGATGCAATAATAAATGTAATAAAATGATACAAGTATCTATCCAAACATACAAGTAAGAATATTTTTCCTTTTAGAAAGAAGATAAGAACAAGAGGCTCACCACGGTGGTGTCGGTGATGAGATCGGCGCGGGTGATCGACGGCAGTGAAGACGGGGACGGGGCGTGACGGACCGCTAAATCTAGACAAATCTCGAGGAAAATGGAGCTTGGAGGTCGAGCTTCGAGAGGAGAAAGCTTAAGTAGTGTGGCTCGGGCATTCCATCGAACACCTCATGTGCATAGGAGGTGAGCTAGAGCACCACAAAGCCCTCTCCCCCTCGGCCAGAAAAAACAAAGCACTGTGCTCTGCTCTTGCACGAGGGGGTATATATAGGCACCTCATTGGTCCCGGTTGGTGACATGAGCCGGGACTAAAGGGGAGCCTTTGGTCCCGGTTCAAGCCACCAACCGGGACCAATGGTGGTGGGCCAGGAGCGAGGCCCATTGGTCCCGATTCATCCCACCAACCGGGACCAAAAGGTCCAGATGAACCAGGACCAATGGCCCATGTGGCCCGGCCGGCCCCCTAGGCTCACGAACCGGGACCAATGCCCACATTGGTCCCGGTTCTAGACTGAACCGGGACTAATGGGCTGACCCGGCCTGGACCAAAGCCCTGTTTTCTACTAGTGAAGCACCAAGTACAACACAGACGCACTCACAACATACCATCACTTGCACGCACTCACACAATGTCTGTCAGATTGGGGTATATCCACATTAATAAGAAACCACAGCCGCAAATCTGGAGTTTGCTCTTGGTGAGTTGGGGAACATCCATTCTCCTAACCATGCAATTAGAGGTTGGAGGTTGGTTGTTACATATGTACTAGAAATACACATATTCAATTTTGATGTTTTACACGAGCGGAACATGAATTTGCATATACAATTATTATTTTTGTGTAGTTATCCTATATTTAGATTTTTGTCCCAATTAATTTAAATACTTATCGTAAATTTATGTACTAATTAGTTTATACAATTACGTTAATTATTGTAAAATGAAGTGACGTATGATGAAGAGGGGTAAGAAAGAAGTGTTGTGTCGCAAAATAGGAGAGAACTCTTGAGGCAAACTGGATTTTGTTCATGACATTTTTGTAAAATAACAACATCTATCTTAAAGCAAAGAAAGTGAATGGATGACTGTGACAGTCCTAGGAGGTTGGGATGCTTACTACGTACTTGTACAATTGATTTCTTTTGCAGAAAAACTCTTTGTTTATAGGAAACTGTAACATACAATATACTTGGAAAACTTCATATGTTTCTCTGGTGATATGATATACAGTCAAGCAACATTTATTACACATTACATTATTTTCAACTAATTCGTGTTTTTTGAACTGGTTTACTCCCGTTTTCATTACTATGACATAATAGAACTACATTGTCTGGTTACAACAAACAAGATACTGGAAGTTGAACACTCATTGATGTTACTGGAAGAGAATAGTGAATTCATGCAATATTAAGAAACCAACATCGTGTATGTCTGCAATCGACACACACACACACACTATGGAGCGAAAAAGTTGATAGCAAACCCTACCAGAACAAAAACAAATGATAGAAACATCCACCCCATCATATTACATGGCAGCATAAAATTTATGAACACTTAGTCTAACATGGGTGGCAACTATATACGCTTTCACTGATCTTTTGTTCTTCACATTCTTGCAATCAAACTTTGTTCAAGGGATGGACGACCTTTTGGCGAGGAGTCGTGTCATTGAATCCGATGCCCTTCCTTTTGGTGGGGAAGATGATGAACACAAAGCTGGACAGAAACGCCATTCCCAATGGCAGGTTCTTGAGCAGCTGTTGTGTGTTCCTGCCGCCATCCGGGAAGAAGCAGTTTTGCAGCCCCACATCGCTGAACGCCATTACGAGGAAAACCACCGCGGTGAAGAAGGCATGGACGAAGTCCAGCAGCTGGAGGCGGAGCCTCCGAAATTGGTCGAGATCGTTCCACCCTTGCTTCTCCTCATCGTTGGAGAAGTTGAACACGTTGAAGCCACGTAATGTGGCGAAGCCGTAATATAGCTTTCCATCGCGGCGACCCACGACGCTGTCGGTGAAGGAGAAGAAGAGGCAGGCCAAGGCGAGGACACCAACCAACGCCGTGGTAAGCCAATGGTTGGAGGTCTCGCACTTGCCGTGGTTGGTGAAGGATGGAGCCAACGCCTGGTATGTCAGCACCGTGCCGGTGGGCAGGAGCTGAGCAAGGTTTGCGACGCTCGACATGACCTTGTTCATGGTAGGCGTTGGCGCTGCCGTGACGGTAGCTGCTATCTCACTGTCATCGTTGTTGATTGGTGGAATTATCTGGTTTGCCGTGGATGGCCGACAAGAAGAAGAAGATGCCATTGTACGTACGTCTGTGCTTGATCAGGGGGAGCTCGTGTCCTAAGGAATGTTCAAGTTGCAGTTATATAGGCAAATTAATCCGCTGCGGATGGTTCCAAAGTTAAAAGTCCAAGTTAGGTACACATGCATGCATGTATACCTTGGTTTGAACCACTGAAAAAAATAGTGTGTGCTTGCTAAATAAATTAATGTACAATGTCTCGATTAATTGCACACTATAGAGCGACATGGGATATGCTAATAATGTATTTTAATGGTGGCAGTATTTTTTTAATTGGTTTGAACTCTCTAGATAGGTGTGTTTAAAAGTTTGTGTAAATTGTAATTAATTATAACCATGACTAGTTAAGCTAGCACGTTAATTTCATTGGTACTATATATATTTTCATTGGTACCCGTATAAAGTGTGCATTGACGAAGAGTTGAGATTCGTGCGTTCAGATTTTGTTCATATATTTCGAAGCCTTAAGATACACCTTGAGACACGCACACAAAATCTCATAAAGCTTAGTAAAAACCTGACGAGCGCACTCTTCTTTTACTGGTACACAATGAAACATTATAGTATACGTGGGATGTATCTACGTTCGTTTGAGCGTCAAATAATACGCGGTCTATATCCATCTGTTTGAGGGTTAAATAATATAGGACGGAGGGAGTATCTAGACATCTGTTTGAGCGTCAAACAATATGGGACGGAGGGTGTAACAAACTTCGTATGTAAAGTAACTTGGTGCGGCGACTCGTGCCAATGGCATGGTCATGACAAGAGAGAGACGTATGCATTGACACGGTAAAGAAAGCGACCTCTCACAGTACGAGCGGCTGTTCGACAAGGCATCCATATCTAGCTTCTATCTATTCAAGTTGCCGGACAAGTAAAGAAACGACGTTCAAGGCGAAAGTACCTTTCCGCTCTCGAGCTCAAATGAGCTCGGTGCACAGTAAAATAAAAAAATTCAAAAAAAAATTGATTTTTTTGGAAGAAACATTGACAAAAGTTTTAAGTGCTTGCAGAAATTCGTTATGGAATCACATTTCTCTAAGGTGTGGCAAAAAAATAAATTCAGTGCTCCCAAATGCTTTTGAAAATAGCATTTTCAGAGTACCGATTTTGTTTTTTCGCCACACCTTCTAGGAATGTGATTTCATGACGAATTTTTGCAAGCACTTAAAACTTTTGTCAATGTTTCTCACAAATTTTTTTGGAATTTTTTGAATTTTTTGATTTTGTTTTGATTTTACTGTTCACCCGAGCTCATTTGAGCTCAGATGCAGAAACCCTGCGTCCCGTTCAAGGTCCATATGTACAATGACCAAGTTGAAGAAGCAATCCGAAACAAGCATAGTAGCAGTTTCGCCCTCATGGCTGCTAGAGTAACGACGGTGGGACATTGGAACGTTTTTATCATTCTCGCAGTCACAGAAATCTGTGTGAACTGCATGCTGTATTGCAGTTTCATGTACGTACATATAAATCTTCGATTGGTCTGTACAATTGTATTTTATTGTTGTATAAAGAAATGTAGTGCCGGGCCTTTCTAATAAACCAGAACAAAGCTATCCTTGTGCACATAGAATGGTTTTCACTTTTAGTATAGTTTCGTATTAATCTCAGTGTATACTGAAATTATTGACTTAGTCGACATATTTCAGCAATAGTTGTTACACAAATGTTCAATTTTTTAAATACGCTTAAAGGATCTGGTTGGATTTCAGTCAAAATCAATTGAAAAGTGCGGTCCTTTGGCCGAAATGAAAACCAAAGTAACTGAATATGAGTGAAATTCAGCTCTTTCTTCCACCTCCGAATCATAGACAGGACGAGGGCCGACGGGGGCGGATACCAAAACCATCGCACTATATAAGATGCAATAATAAATGTAATAAAATGATACAAGTATCTATCCAAACATACAAGTAAGAATATTTTTCCTTTTAGAAAGAAGATAAGAACAAGAGGCTCACCACGGTGGTGTCGGTGATGAGATCGGCGCGGGTGATCGACGGCAGTGAAGACGGGGACGGGGCGTGACGGACCGCTAAATCTAGACAAATCTCGAGGAAAATGGAGCTTGGAGGTCGAGCTTCGAGAGGAGAAAGCTTAAGTAGTGTGGCTCGGGCATTCCATCGAACACCTCATGTGCATAGGAGGTGAGCTAGAGCACCACAAAGCCCTCTCCCCCTCGGCCAGAAAAAACAAAGCACTGTGCTCTGCTCTTGCACGAGGGGGTATATATAGGCACCTCATTGGTCCCGGTTGGTGACATGAGCCGGGACTAAAGGGGAGCCTTTGGTCCCGGTTCAAGCCACCAACCGGGACCAATGGTGGTGGGCCAGGAGCGAGGCCCATTGGTCCCGATTCATCCCACCAACCGGGACCAAAAGGTCCAGATGAACCGGGACCAATGGCCCATGTGGCCCGGCCGGCCCCCTAGGCTCACGAACCGGGACCAATGCCCACATTGGTCCCGGTTCTAGACTGAACCGGGACTAATGGGCTGACCCGGCCTGGACCAAAGCCCTGTTTTCTACTAGTGAAGCACCAAGTACAACACAGACGCACTCACAACATACCAGCACTTGCACGCACTCACACAATGTCTGTCAGATTGGGGTATATCCACATTAATAAGAAACCACAGCCGCAAATCTGGAGTTTGCTCTTGGTGAGTTGGGGAACATCCATTCTCCTAACCATGCAATTAGAGGTTGGAGGTTGGTTGTTACATATGTACTAGAAATACACATATTCAATTTTGATGTTTTACACGAGCGGAACATGAATTTGCATATACAATTATTATTTTTGTGTAGTTATCCTATATTTAGATTTTTGTCCCAATTAATTTAAATACTTATCGTAAATTTATGTACTAATTAGTTTATACAATTACGTTAATTATTGTAAAATGAAGTGACGTATGATGAAGAGGGGTAAGAAAGAAGTGTTGTGTCGCAAAATAGGAGAGAACTCTTGAGGCAAACTGGATTTTGTTCATGACATTTTTGTAAAATAACAACATCTATCTTAAAGCAAAGAAAGTGAATGGATGACTGTGACAGTCCTAGGAGGTTGGGATGCTTACTACGTACTTGTACAATTGATTTCTTTTGCAGAAAAACTCTTTGTTTATAGGAAACTGTAACATACAATATACTTGGAAAACTTCATATGTTTCTCTGGTGATATGATATACAGTCAAGCAACATTTATTACACATTACATTATTTTCAACTAATTCGTGTTTTTTGAACTGGTTTACTCCCGTTTTCATTACTATGACATAATAGAACTACATTGTCTGGTTACAACAAACAAGATACTGGAAGTTGAACACTCATTGATGTTACTGGAAGAGAATAGTGAATTCATGCAATATTAAGAAACCAACATCGTGTATGTCTGCAATCGACACACACACACACTATGGAGCGAAAAAGTTGATAGCAAACCCTACCAGAACAAAAACAAATGATAGAAACATCCACCCCATCATATTACATGGCAGCATAAAATTTATGAACACTTAGTCTAACATGGGTGGCAACTATGTACGCTTTCACTGATCTTTTGTTCTTCACATTCTTGCAATCAAACTTTGTTCAAGGGATGGACGACCTTTTGGCGAGGAGTCGTGTCATTGAATCCGATGCCCTTCCTTTTGGTGGGGAAGATGATGAACACAAAGCTGGACAGAAACGCCATTCCCAATGGCAGGTTCTTGAGCAGCTGTTGTGTGTTCCTGCCGCCATCCGGGAAGAAGCAGTTTTGCAGCCCCACATCGCTGAACGCCATTACGAGGAAAACCACCGCGGTGAAGAAGGCATGGACGAAGTCCAGCAGCTGGAGGCGGAGCCTCCGAAATTGGTCGAGATCGTTCCACCCTTGCTTCTCCTCATCGTTGGAGAAGTTGAACACGTTGAAGCCACGTAATGTGGCGAAGCCGTAATATAGCTTTCCATCGCGGCGACCCACGACGCTGTCGGTGAAGGAGAAGAAGAGGCAGGCCAAGGCGAGGACACCAACCAACGCCGTGGTAAGCCAATGGTTGGAGGTCTCGCACTTGCCGTGGTTGGTGAAGGATGGAGCCAACGCCTGGTATGTCAGCACCGTGCCGGTGGGCAGGAGCTGAGCAAGGTTTGCGACGCTCGACATGACCTTGTTCATGGTAGGCGTTGGCGCTGCCGTGACGGTAGCTGCTATCTCACTGTCATCGTTGTTGATTGGTGGAATTATCTGGTTTGCCGTGGATGGCCGACAAGAAGAAGAAGATGCCATTGTACGTACGTCTGTGCTTGATCAGGGGGAGCTCGTGTCCTAAGGAATGTTCAAGTTGCAGTTATATAGGCAAATTAATCCGCTGCGGATGGTTCCAAAGTTAAAAGTCCAAGTTAGGTACACATGCATGCATGTATACCTTGGTTTGAACCACTGAAAAAAATAGTGTGTGCTTGCTAAATAAATTAATGTACAATGTCTCGATTAATTGCACACTATAGAGCGACATGGGATATGCTAATAATGTATTTTAATGGTGGCAGTATTTTTTTAATTGGTTTGAACTCTCTAGATAGGTGTGTTTAAAAGTTTGTGTAAATTGTAATTAATTATAACCATGACTAGTTAAGCTAGCACGTTAATTTCATTGGTACTATATATATTTTCATTGGTACCCGTATAAAGTGTGCATTGACGAAGAGTTGAGATTCGTGCGTTCAGATTTTGTTCATATATTTCGAAGCCTTAAGATACACCTTGAGACACGCACACAAAATCTCATAAAGCTTAGTAAAAACCTGACGAGCGCACTCTTCTTTTACTGGTACACAATGAAACATTATAGTATACGTGGGATGTATCTACGTTCGTTTGAGCGTCAAATAATACGCGGTCTATATCCATCTGTTTGAGGGTTAAATAATATAGGACGGAGGGAGTATCTAGACATCTGTTTGAGCGTCAAACAATATGGGACGGAGGGTGTAACAAACTTCGTATGTAAAGTAACTTGGTGCAGCGACTCGTGCCAATGGCATGGTCATGACAAGAGAGAGACGTATGCATTGACACGGTAAAGAAAGCGACCTCTCACAGTACGAGCGGCTGTTCGACAAGGCATCCATATCTAGCTTCTATCTATTCAAGTTGCCGGACAAGTAAAGAAACGACGTTCAAGGCGAAAGTACCTTTCCGCTCTCGAGCTCAAATGAGCTCGGTGCACAGTAAAATAAAAAAATTCAAAAAAAAATTGATTTTTTTGGAAGAAACATTGACAAAAGTTTTAAGTGCTTGCAGAAATTCGTTATGGAATCACATTTCTCTAAGGTGTGGCAAAAAAATAAATTCAGTGCTCCCAAATGCTTTTGAAAATAGCATTTTCAGAGTACCGATTTTGTTTTTTCGCCACACCTTCTAGGAATGTGATTTCATGACGAATTTTTGCAAGCACTTAAAACTTTTGTCAATGTTTCTCACAAATTTTTTTGGAATTTTTTGAATTTTTTGATTTTGTTTTGATTTTACTGTTCACCCGAGCTCATTTGAGCTCAGATGCAGAAACCCTGCGTCCCGTTCAAGGTCCATATGTACAATGACCAAGTTGAAGAAGCAATCCGAAACAAGCATAGTAGCAGTTTCGCCCTCATGGCTGCTAGAGTAACGACGGTGGGACATTGGAACGTTTTTATCATTCTCGCAGTCACAGAAATCTGTGTGAACTGCATGCTGTATTGCAGTTTCATGTACGTACATATAAATCTTCGATTGGTCTGTACAATTGTATTTTATTGTTGTATAAAGAAATGTAGTGCCGGGCCTTTCTAATAAACCAGAACAAAGCTATCCTTGTGCACATAGAATGGTTTTCACTTTTAGTATAGTTTCGTATTAATCTCAGTGTATACTGAAATTATTGACTTAGTCGACATATTTCAGCAATAGTTGTTACACAAATGTTCAATTTTTTAAATACGCTTAAAGGATCTGGTTGGATTTCAGTCAAAATCAATTGAAAAGTGCGGTCCTTTGGCCGAAATGAAAACCAAAGTAACTGAATATGAGTGAAATTCAGCTCTTTCTTCCACCTCCGAATCATAGACAGGACGAGGGCCGACGGGGGCGGATACCAAAACCATCGCACTATATAAGATGCAATAATAAATGTAATAAAATGATACAAGTATCTATCCAAACATACAAGTAAGAATATTTTTCCTTTTAGAAAGAAGATAAGAACAAGAGGCTCACCACGGTGGTGTCGGTGATGAGATCGGCGCGGGTGATCGACGGCAGTGAAGACGGGGACGGGGCGTGACGGACCGCTAAATCTAGACAAATCTCGAGGAAAATGGAGCTTGGAGGTCGAGCTTCGAGAGGAGAAAGCTTAAGTAGTGTGGCTCGGGCATTCCATCGAACACCTCATGTGCATAGGAGGTGAGCTAGAGCACCACAAAGCCCTCTCCCCCTCGGCCAGAAAAAACAAAGCACTGTGCTCTGCTCTTGCACGAGGGGGTATATATAGGCACCTCATTGGTCCCGGTTGGTGACATGAGCCGGGACTAAAGGGGAGCCTTTGGTCCCGGTTCAAGCCACCAACCGGGACCAATGGTGGTGGGCCAGGAGCGAGGCCCATTGGTCCCGATTCATCCCACCAACCGGGACCAAAAGGTCCAGATGAACCGGGACCAATGGCCCATGTGGCCCGGCCGGCCCCCTAGGCTCACGAACCGGGACCAATGCCCACATTGGTCCCGGTTCTAGACTGAACCGGGACTAATGGGCTGACCCGGCCTGGACCAAAGCCCTGTTTTCTACTAGTGAAGCACCAAGTACAACACAGACGCACTCACAACATACCATCACTTGCACGCACTCACACAATGTCTGTCAGATTGGGGTATATCCACATTAATAAGAAACCACAGCCGCAAATCTGGAGTTTGCTCTTGGTGAGTTGGGGAACATCCATTCTCCTAACCATGCAATTAGAGGTTGGAGGTTGGTTGTTACATATGTACTAGAAATACACATATTCAATTTTGATGTTTTACACGAGCGGAACATGAATTTGCATATACAATTATTATTTTTGTGTAGTTATCCTATATTTAGATTTTTGTCCCAATTAATTTAAATACTTATCGTAAATTTATGTACTAATTAGTTTATACAATTACGTTAATTATTGTAAAATGAAGTGACGTATGATGAAGAGGGGTAAGAAAGAAGTGTTGTGTCGCAAAATAGGAGAGAACTCTTGAGGCAAACTGGATTTTGTTCATGACATTTTTGTAAAATAACAACATCTATCTTAAAGCAAAGAAAGTGAATGGATGACTGTGACAGTCCTAGGAGGTTGGGATGCTTACTACGTACTTGTACAATTGATTTCTTTTGCAGAAAAACTCTTTGTTTATAGGAAACTGTAACATACAATATACTTGGAAAACTTCATATGTTTCTCTGGTGATATGATATACAGTCAAGCAACATTTATTACACATTACATTATTTTCAACTAATTCGTGTTTTTTGAACTGGTTACTCCCGTTTTCATTACTATGACATAATAGAACTACATTGTCTGGTTACAACAAACAAGATACTGGAAGTTGAACACTCATTGATGTTACTGGAAGAGAATAGTGAATTCATGCAATATTAAGAAACCAACATCGTGTATGTCTGCAATCGACACACACACACACACTATGGAGCGAAAAAGTTGATAGCAAACCCTACCAGAACAAAAACAAATGATAGAAACATCCACCCCATCATATTACATGGCAGCATAAAATTTATGAACACTTAGTCTAACATGGGTGGCAACTATGTACGCTTTCACTGATCTTTTGTTCTTCACATTCTTGCAATCAAACTTTGTTCAAGGGATGGACGACCTTTTGGCGAGGAGTCGTGTCATTGAATCCGATGCCCTTCCTTTTGGTGGGGAAGATGATGAACACAAAGCTGGACAGAAACGCCATTCCCAATGGCAGGTTCTTGAGCAGCTGTTGTGTGTTCCTGCCGCCATCCGGGAAGAAGCAGTTTTGCAGCCCCACATCGCTGAACGCCATTACGAGGAAAACCACCGCGGTGAAGAAGGCATGGACGAAGTCCAGCAGCTGGAGGCGGAGCCTCCGAAATTGGTCGAGATCGTTCCACCCTTGCTTCTCCTCATCGTTGGAGAAGTTGAACACGTTGAAGCCACGTAATGTGGCGAAGCCGTAATATAGCTTTCCATCGCGGCGACCCACGACGCTGTCGGTGAAGGAGAAGAAGAGGCAGGCCAAGGCGAGGACACCAACCAACGCCGTGGTAAGCCAATGGTTGGAGGTCTCGCACTTGCCGTGGTTGGTGAAGGATGGAGCCAACGCCTGGTATGTCAGCACCGTGCCGGTGGGCAGGAGCTGAGCAAGGTTTGCGACGCTCGACATGACCTTGTTCATGGTAGGCGTTGGCGCTGCCGTGACGGTAGCTGCTATCTCACTGTCATCGTTGTTGATTGGTGGAATTATCTGGTTTGCCGTGGATGGCCGACAAGAAGAAGAAGATGCCATTGTACGTACGTCTGTGCTTGATCAGGGGGAGCTCGTGTCCTAAGGAATGTTCAAGTTGCAGTTATATAGGCAAATTAATCCGCTGCGGATGGTTCCAAAGTCAAAAGTCCAAGTTAGGTACACATGCATGCATGTATACCTTGGTTTGAACCACTGAAAAAAAATAGTGTGTGCTTGCTAAATAAATTAATGTACAATGTCTCGATTAATTGCACACTATAGAGCGACATGGGATATGCTAATAATGTATTTTAATGGTGGCAGTATTTTTTTAATTGGTTTGAACTCTCTAGATAGGTGTGTTTAAAAGTTTGTGTAAATTGTAATTAATTATAACCATGACTAGTTAAGCTAGCACGTTAATTTCATTGGTACTATATATATTTTCATTGGTACCCGTATAAAGTGTGCATTGACGAAGAGTTGAGATTCGTGCGTTCAGATTTTGTTCATATATTTCGAAGCCTTAAGATACACCTTGAGACACGCACACAAAATCTCATAAAGCTTAGTAAAAACCTGACGAGCGCACTCTTCTTTTACTGGTACACAATGAAACATTATAGTATACGTGGGATGTATCTACGTTCGTTTGAGCGTCAAATAATACGCGGTCTATATCCATCTGTTTGAGGGTTAAATAATATAGGACGGAGGGAGTATCTAGACATCTGTTTGAGCGTCAAACAATATGGGACGGAGGGTGTAACAAACTTCGTATGTAAAGTAACTTGGTGCAGCGACTCGTGCCAATGGCATGGTCATGACAAGAGAGAGACGTATGCATTGACACGGTAAAGAAAGCGACCTCTCACAGTACGAGCGGCTGTTCGACAAGGCATCCATATCTAGCTTCTATCTATTCAAGTTGCCGGAGAAGTAAAGAAACGACGTTCAAGGCGAAAGTACCTTTCCGCTCTCGAGCTCAAATGAGCTCGGTGCACAGTAAAATAGAAAAATTCAAAAAAAAATTGATTTTTTTGGAAGAAACATTGACAAAAGTTCTAAGTGCTTGCAGAAATTCGTTATGGAATCACATTTCTCTAAGGTGTGGCAAAAAAATAAATTCAGTGCTCCCAAATGCTTTTGAAAATAGCATTTTCAGAGTACCGATTTTGTTTTTTCGCCACACCTTCTAGGAATGTGATTTCATGACGAATTTTTGCAAGCACTTAAAACTTTTGTCAATGTTTCTCACAAATTTTTTTGGAATTTTTTGAATTTTTTGATTTTGTTTTGATTTTACTGTTCACCCGAGCTCATTTGAGCTCAGATGCAGAAACCCTGCGTCCCGTTCAAGGTCCATATGTACAATGACCAAGTTGAAGAAGCAATCCGAAACAAGCATAGTAGCAGTTTCGCCCTCATGGCTGCTAGAGTAACGACGGTGGGACATTGGAACGTTTTTATCATTCTCGCAGTCACAGAAATCTGTGTGAACTGCATGCTGTATTGCAGTTTCATGTACGTACATATAAATCTTCGATTGGTCTGTACAATTGTATTTTATTGTTGTATAAAGAAATGTAGTGCCGGGCCTTTCTAATAAACCAGAACAAAGCTATCCTTGTGCACATAGAATGGTTTTCACTTTTAGTATAGTTTCGTATTAATCTCAGTGTATACTGAAATTATTGACTTAGTCGACATATTTCAGCAATAGTTGTTACACAAATGTTCAATTTTTTAAATACGCTTAAAGGATCTGGTTGGATTTCAGTCAAAATCAATTGAAAAGTGCGGTCCTTTGGCCGAAATGAAAACCAAAGTAACTGAATATGAGTGAAATTCAGTGACTTTGACAAACGCTGCAATATTTACGAAACTGAAATTTAAAACCATGGCAAGTAATACAAAATTTCAGATAACCATTGGCATAGAAAGCTACCCTTCAGCCGGCTGATGCATGTGTAGTGTCCGCCGCCTTCGTAGCCGTCGGATCAATCCGGATGGAGCGCTCACATTGCCACAAGCCCCACGTAGTCATTTTTTTTGGAACAAGGGTCTTGTTTCAGAAGGTTCCTACAAGAAAGGTCTTGTTTTAGAAGAAGAAGAAAGGGTTGATGGTGAAGTTTTTTTTTCCCGCAACACTGGTTTTGTTTCAGAAAGAAAAAAATGGTTCAATGAAAAAAAAATTCCTCTCCAACAGAGGTCTTGTTTCAGAAATATAACCCCAGCTTCAGAAAGCGTTGGAGGAGCGCTCCTTTAGAGCGTGAGAGGTCAGACATTGCAACACGAGGCATGTTTCAGAAACATAGACTCGGTTGCAGAAAACATTGGAGAAGCACCCGGCATGAGAGGTCCTCGCCATAGTGCTGGAGCAGAGGTGGCAATTGCTCATGATGCTGGGGTGGAGGAGCCGTGGCAACTCCAACAACCGGAGGCACTCAATGGTCGAGGCGCTCGGGCCATGGCGACGCAGCAGCTGCGCTCCAGCCTAGGGTGTGCGTGTCTTGGCCAGCTGTTGTGTCCACGAACCATTGCAACAAGGTCCTTGTTGCAAAACCCTTGAGCGCAACAACCTATAGCTGTTGCAAAAGTTCTTGGTTGGCTGGGACGGTAGATCGAACGACTGTTTTGGGCGGCATCAACGGCTGCCGAGGCGGCCGATCTAATCAATTTATCACCTGCGGACGCAGTGCCCATGTAGTATTCCCTAAGGTAAATACATCTGGAGAACATGCACCGATCGTTCTGCCATACTTATGTTTGCTGAATCCACTGGTGCTGATGAGCAGACATGCATGGCATATGGCATGAGACTATGAGAGAGACGTCTACCCCATGTGCATACATCTAACCTCGAATCAAATGGAAATACAACTGAGGCTGCAGGCTGCTCGTAGCGTCTGTTGGAGCCGCCGGCATGTATAGATATACATTTTTATATATGTATGTACTTACACGCGTATATGGATAACTCTGCAACTACATGACCTGGCTTCAACTTGGAATTCCAAGGGTGCCACTGGAAATATGAGATGAAATCTCTTGAAACGATATAAAGAACGCCGGAATCGGAGTTACGGTTTGGAAATGGCAAGCGATTCAAAAATGACACCGGTCTGCGATTTACAGCAAGTAGGCATCTAAATGCAATGAAATGAACATGCTACAGCACCCAAACATGGCATCAAAATACATGGCAGGGATGCACACAAGATGCTTAACAAAAGTCTAACACTGAGCTACGGCCAATTCATCCATCAGGAGATTCAAACAAGCATGGCAAAAACGCAAATGGTAAAACAGATCTCAGACTTTGTGAAATTAACACTTGCCTAGAATTTCAGATCATATAGCCCTCTTCGGAGCAACAAAACAACATGCTACAGGACCTGAACATGACAAAGAAAGACATGGCATGGAGCTACTCAACAAGCTTAACAAAAGTCCCTTAGTGACCTCGAGCCAAAAGGGATCACAAAATATACTAACAAGCACACGAACATAGAAAAACATAATAAGTTTTCAGACTTAGTGAAAACTGGGACATGCTGAAACATAAGCCACGAAGGCATGTTTACGAGCTCGATGCACTCACCACGGTGCAAGTCATGGCAACACAAGCATACATCCCTTAAGAAGGAACAAAATTCAAGCTACACATGGCAAGAACAATGGCATAGCATGCACGGAACAACTACAATAACATCGGCAAAATCGCAAACAAGTTGACGATCTGCCCAGATTCGCAACGAAGCAAAAGTAGAGCTCGATTGACTCAAGCTAGGGTGCTACATAAATGCAAACAAAGACATGGATGGATAGAGCATTACAACATTAACAAAACTCCCTTACTGATCACCCTCAAAAGAGGCACGGATCACTAGGAAACAGCAAGAACATATGGCATCATGAACTAAACAATCCCAGGATATAGTGATTTCACTAAGTCCCTGAAAACAGAATTAGCAAGTGCACCACTTTGCAAGCTTGCACAAGTCACCACACATATCCTAAAAATACATGAGTTGCACCTCTGGAAATATGACAAAACCCTTAACAAAACATATGTAGAACTCACGGTCATAGCATGCACACAATAATCATGGCAAAAATGACAAATGTGCTAAACGGAGTAACAGATCTGACAATTAACTCAAGTAGCCCTCTTCTAACAGAATTTCGGGCATCAAGATGAACTCTAATGAAAATGATGCAATGGAATTAAATGATGTACTCTCTGAGGTGAACATTTTGATATGCTATATGCCCAAATTGGAGCTACGGATGCAAAGTTACGGGGCCTCGAACAGAGCAACTTGGATCAGGAATTCTGGGACTTAGAGAAAAATTCGACCTCCTAGGGTTTACTGTAGCTCCGATCCAGATCTGGATCGCACGGAGCCCGAGGATCGACGGCCGGAGGAGTCACCGGAGTTGGGCCGGCCGGAGTCGGGGACGAGGCCGGGGCGGCCGGTGGTGGCGGGCGGCGGCCGCGGCGCCGACGAGGTCGGTGGCGGCGGGCGGCGAAGCGGGCGGCGGCGGCCGGCTCGCGGGCGAGGTCGGTTGCGGCGGGCGGCGGCCGGCGGAGCGGGCGGCGGCGGGATTCCGGCGACGGGGTGGCGAGGTGGCGCGGGAGGAGGAGGTCGGGCGCGGGCGGCGCTGGGGAGGCGGAAGGCGGCGCGGGGCGCGGCCCGGGAGGCGGCGCGGGAGGGCCGCCCTCGGGCCCATGCGGGCCGCGGCGGCGGCGGGCGCTGGGCGCCACGTGGCGCGTCCTGGCTGGGCGGCGGTGGCGGTGGACGTTGTTCGGCTCCGCCCGGACACGTCCGGCGGCGGCGGATCTGGGATATTTAGGGTTAGGGGGGAGAGGATCCGCGAATTTCGTAGGGGGGTGTATATATAGGCATAAAGGGAGCTAGGAGAGTCCAAATGAGGTGCGGTTTTCGACCACGCGATCGTGATTGAACGCTCTAGGACATGGAGCAGAGTTTGGTGGGTTTTGGGCCAAAATGGAGGGGTGTTGGGCTGCAACACACACGAGGCCTTTTCGGTCCCTCGGTTAACCGTTGGAGTATCAAACGAAGTCCAAATGATACGAAACTTGACAGGCGGTCTACTGGTAGTAAACCAAGGCCACTTGGAAAGTCTCGGTCCAATCCAGAAATGTTTAATCCCCACACACGAAAGAAAGCTAGAAATGACCACTTGAGTGAAGGAAATATGCCCTAGAGGAAATAATAAAGTTATTATTTATTTCCTTACATCATGATAAATGTTTATTATTCATGCTAGAATTGTATTAACCGGAAACATAATACATGTGTGAATACATAGACAAACTTAGTCACCAGTATGCCTCTACTTGACTAGCTCGTTAATCAAAGATGGTTATGTTTCCTAACCATGAACAAAGTGTTGTTATTTGATTAACGAGGTCACATCATTAGTTGAATGATCTGATTGACATGACCCATTCCATTAGCTTAGCACCCGATTGTTTAGTATGTTGCTATTGCTTTCTTCATGACTTATACATGTTCCTATGACTATGAGATTATGCAACTCCCGTTTACCAGAGGAACACTTTGTGTGCTACCAAACGTCACAACATAACTGGGTGATTATAAAGGAGCTCTACAGGTGTCTCCAATGGTAGATGTTGGGTTGGCGAATTTCGAGAATAGGATTTGTCACTCCGATTGTCGGAGAGGTATCTCTGGGCCCTCTCGGTAATGCACATCACATAAGCCTCGCAAGCATTGCAACTAATGAGTTAGTTGCGGGATGATGTATTACGGAACGAGTAAAGAGACTTGCCGGTAACGAGATTGAACTAGGTATTGGATACCGACGATCGAATCTCGGGCAAGTAACATACCGATGACAAAGGGAACAACGTATGTTGTTATGCGGTCTGACCGATAAAGATCCTCGTAGAATATGTAGGAGCCAATATGGGCATCCAGGTCCCGCTATTGGTTATTGACCGGAGACGTGTCTCGGTCATGTCTACATTGTTCTCGAACCGTAGGGTCCGCACGCTTAACGTTACGATGACAGTTATTATGAGTTTATGCATTTTGATGTATCGAAGTTAGTTCGGAGTCCCGGATGTGATCACGGACATGACGAGGAGTCTCAAAATGGTCGAGACATAAAGATCGATATATTGGAAGCCTATATTTGGACATCGGAAGTGTTCCGGGTGAAATCGGGATTTTACCGGAGTACCGGGAGGTTACCGGAACCCCCCGGGAGCCATATGGGCCTTAATGGGCTTTAGTGGAAAGGAGAAAGGGGCAGCCCAAGGTGGCCGCGCGCCTCCCCCCTCCCCTAGTCCTATTAGGACAAGGAGAGGTGGCCGGCCCCCCCTCTCTCTCTTTCCCCCTCGGGGAATCCTAGTCCAACTAGGATTGGGGGGGGGAGTCCTACTCCCGGGAGGAGTAGGACTCCTCCTGCGCCCTCCTCCTGGCCGGCGGCCCCCTCCCCCTTGGCTCCTTTATATACGGAGGCAGGGGGCACCTCTTGACACACAAGTTGATCCACGTGATCGTTCCTTAGCCGTGTGCGGTGCCCCCTGCCACCATATTCCACCTCGGTCATATCGTTGTAGTGCTTAGGCGAAGCCCTGCGTCGGTAGAACATCAAGATCGTCACCACGCCGTCGTGCTGACGGAACTCCTCCCCGACGCTTTGCTGGATCGGAGCCCGGGGATCGTCATCAAGCTGTACGTGTGCTAAGAACTCGGAGATGCCGGAGTAATGGTGCTTGGATCGGTCGGATCGAAAAGACGTACGACTACTTCCTCTACGTTGCGTCAACGCTTCCGCAGTCGGTCTGCGTGGGTACGTAGACAACACTCTCCCCTCTCGTTGCTATGCATCACCATGATCTTGCGTGTGCGTAGGAATTTTTTTGAAATTACTACGAAACCCAACAGTGGCATCCGAGCCTAGGTTTTATATGTTGATGTTATATGCACGAGTAGAACACAAGTGAGTTGTGGGCGATATAAGTCATACTTCCTACCAGCATGTCATACTTTGGTTCGGCGGCATTGTTGGACGAGACGACCCGGACCCACATTACGCGTACGCTTACGCGAGACCGGTTCCCCCGACGTGCTTTGCACATAGGTGGCTTGCGGGCGACTGTCTCTCCAACTTTAGTTGAAGCAAGTATGGCTACGCCCGGTCCTTGCGAAGGTTAAAACGGAGTCTATTTGACAAACTATCGTTGTAGTTTTGATGCGTAGGTGAGATTGGTTCTTGCTTAAGCCCGTAGCAGCCACGTAAAACTTGCAACAACAAAGTAGAGGACGTCTAACTTGTTTTTGCAGGGCATGTTGTGATGTGATATGGTCAAGATATGATGCTGAATTTTATTGTATGAGATGATCATGTTTTGTAACCGAGTTATCGGCAACTGGCAGGAGCCATATGGTTGTCGCTTTATTGTATGCAATGCAATCGCGATGTAATGCTTTACTTTATCTCTAAACGGTAGAGATAGTCGTGGAAGCATAAGATTGGCAAGATGACAACGATGCTACGATGGAGATCAAGGTGTCGCGCCGGTGACGATGGTGATCATGACGATGCTTCGGAGATGGAGATCACAAGCACAAGATGATGATGACCATATCATATCACTTATATTGATTGCATGTGATGTTTATCTTTTTATGCATCTTATCTTGCTTTGATTGACGGTAGCATTATAAGATGATCTCTCACTAAATTATCAAGAAGTGTTCTCCCTGAGTATGCACCGTTGCCAAAGTTCGTCGTGCCCAGACACCACGTGATGATCGGGTGAGATAAGCTCTACGTCCATCTACAACGGGTGCAAGCCAGTTTTGCACACGCAGAATACTCAGGTTAAACTTGACGAGCCTAGCATATGCAGATATGGCCTCGGAACACGGAGACCGAAAGGTCAAGCGTGAATCATATAGTAGATATGATCAACATAACGATGTTCACCATTGAAAACTACTCCATCTCACGTGATGATCGGTTATGGTTTAGTTAATTTGGATCACGTGATCACTTAGAGGATTAGAGGGATGTCTATCTAAGTGGGAGTTCTTAAGTAATTTGATTAATTGAACTTAAAATTATCATGAACTTAGTACCTGATAGTATCTTGCTTGTTTATGTTGATTGTAGATAGATGGCTCATGCTGTTGTTCCGTTGAATTTTAATGCGTTCCTTGAGAAGGCAAAGTTGAAAGATGATGGTAGCAATTACACGGACTGGGTCCGTAACTTGAGGATTATCCTCATTGCTGCTCAGAAGAATTACGTCCTAGAAGCACCGCTGGGTGCCAGGCCTGCTGCTGGAGCAACACCAGATGTTATGAACGTCTGGCAGAGCAAAGCTGATGACTACTCGATAGTTCAGTGTGCCATGCTTTACGGCTTAGAATTGGGACTTCAACGACGTTTTGAACGTCATGGAGCATATGAGATGTTCCAGGAGTTGAAGTTAATATTTCAAGCAAATGCCCGGATTGAGAGATATGAAGTCTCCAATAAGTTCTATAGCTGCAAGATGGAGGAGAACAGTTCTGTTAGTGAGCATATACTCAAAATGTCTGGGTATAATAATCACTTGATTCAGATGGGAGTTAATCTTCCAGATGATTGTGTCATTGACAGAATTCTCCAATCACTGCCACCAAGCTACAAGAGCTTTGTGATGAACTATAATATGCAAGGGATGAACAAGACTATTCCCGAGCTCTTCGCAATGCTGAAAGCTGCGGAGGTAGAAATCAAGAAGGAGCATCAAGTGTTGATGGTTAACAAGACCACTAGTTTCAAGAAAAAGGGCAAAGGGAAGAAGAAGGGAAACTTCAAAAAGAACGGCAAGCAAGTTGCTACTCAAGAGAAGAAACCCAAACCTGGACCTAAGCCTGAAACTGAGTGCTTCTATTGCAAGCAGACTGGTCACTGGAAGCGGAACTGCCCCAAGTATTTGGCGGATAAGAAGGATGGCAAGGTGAACAAAGGTATATGTGATATACATGTTATTGATGTGTACCTCACTAGAGCTCGCAGTAGCACCTGGGTATTTGATACTGGTTCTATTGCTAATATTTGCAACTCGAAACAGGGACTACGGATTAAGCGAACACTGGCGAAGGACGAGGTGACGATGCGCGTGGGAAACGGTTCCAAAGTCGATGTGATCGCGGTCGGCACGCTACCTCTACATCTACCTTCGGGATTAATATTAGACCTAAATAATTGTTATTTGGTGCCAGCGTTGAGCATGAACATTATATCTGGATCTTGTTTGATGCGAGACGGTTATTCATTTAAATCATAGAATAATGGTTGTTCTATTTACATGAGTAATATCTTTTATGGTCATGCACCTTTGAGGAGTGGTCTATTTTTGATGAATCTCGATCGTAGTAACACACATATTCATAATGTTGAAACCAAAAGATGCAGAGTTGATAATGACAGTGCAACTTATTTGTGGCACTGCCGTTTAGGTCATATCAGTATAAAGCGCATGAAGAAACTCCATACTGATGGACTTTTGGAACCACTCGATTATGAATCACTTGGTACTTGCGAACCGTGCCTCATGGGCAAGATGACTAAAACACCGTTCTCCGGTACTATGGAGAGAGCAACAGATTTATTGGAAATCATACATACCGATGTATGTGGTCCAGTGAATATTGAGGCTCGTGGCGGATATCGTTATTTTCTCACCTTCACAGATGACTTAAGCAGATATGGGTATATCTACTTAATGAAACATAAGTCTGAAACATTTGAAAATTTTAAAGAATTTCAGAGTGAAGTTGAAAATCATCGTAGCAAGAAAATAAAGTTTCTACGATCTGATCGTGGAGGAGAATATTGGAGTTACGAGTTTGGTATACATTTGAAAAATTATGGAATAGTTTCGCAACTCACACCACCCGGAACACCACAGCGCAATGGTGTGTCCGAACGTCGTAATCGTACTTTACTAGATATGGTGCGATCTATGATGTCTCTTACTGATTTACCGCTATCGTTTTGGGGTTATGCTTTAGAGACGGTCGCATTCACGTTAAATAGGGCACCATCAAAATCCGTTGAGACAACGCCTTATGAACTATGGTTTGGCAAGAAACCAAAGTTGTCGTTTCTTAAAGTTTGGGGCTGCGATGCTTATGTGAAAAATCTTCAACCTGATAAGCTCGAGCCCAAATCAGAGAAATGTGTCTTCATAGGATACCCAAAGGAGACTGTTGGGTACACCTTCTATCACAGATCCGAAGGCAAGACATTCGTTGTTAAGAATGGATCCTTTCTAGAGAAGGAGTTTCTCTCGAAAGAAGTGAGTGGGAGGAAAGTAGAACTGGACGAGGTAACTGTACCTGCTCCCTTATTGGAAAGTAGTACATCACAGAAAACTGTTTCTGCGACACCTATACCAATTAGTGAGGAAGCTAATGATGATGATCATGAAACTTCAGGACAAGATACTACTGAACCTCATAGATCAACCAGAGCGAGATCCGCACCAGAGTGGTAAGGTAATCCTATTCTGGAAATCATGATGCTAAATCATGATGAACCTATGAACTATGAAGAAGCGATGGTGAGCCCAGATTCCGCAAAATGGCTTGAAGCCATGAAATCTGAGATGGGATCCATGTATGAGAACAAAGTATGGACTTTGGTTGACTTGCCCGATGATCGGCAAGCAATTGAGAATAAATGGATCTTCAAGAAGAAGACTGACGCTGATGGTAATGTTACTGTCTACAAAGCTCGACTTGTCGCAAAAGGTTTTCGACAAGTTCAAGGGGTTGACTACGATGAGACTTTCTCACCCGTAGCGATGCTTAAGTCTGTCCGAATCATGTTAGCGATTGCCGCATTTTATGATTATGAAATTTGGCAGATGGATGTCAAAACTGCATTCCTGAATGGATTTCTGGAAGAAGAGTTGTATATGATGCAACCGAAAGGTTTTGTCGATCCAAAGGGAGCTAACAAAGTGTGCAAGCTCCAGCGATCCATTTATGGACTGGTGCAAGCCTCTCGGAGTTGGAATAAACGCTTTGATAGTGTGATCAAAGAATTTGGTTTTATACAGACTTTCGGAGAAGCCTGTATTTACAAGAAAGTGAGTGGGAGCTCTGTAGCATTTCTGATATTATATGTGGATGACATATTGCTGATTGGAAATGATATAGAATCTCTGGATAGCATAAAGGGATACTTGAATAAGAGTTTTTCAATGAAAGACCTCGGTGAAACTGCTTACATATTAGGCATAAAGATCTATAGAGATAGATCAAGACGCTTAATTGGACTTTCACAAAGCACATACCTTGACAAGATTTTGAAGAAGTTCAAAATGGATCAAGCAAAGAAAGGGTTCTTGCCTATGTTGCAAGGTGTGAAGTTGAGTCAGACTCAATGCCCGACCACTGCAGAAGATAGAGAGAAAATGAAAGATGTTCCCTATGCTCCAGCCATAGGCTCTATCATGTATGCAATGCTGTGTACCAGACCTGATGTGTGCCTTGCTATAAGTTTAGTAGGGAGGTACCAAAGTAATCCAGGAGTGGATCACTGGACAGCGGTCAAGAACATCCTGAAATACCTGAAAAGGACTAAGGATATGTTTCTCGTATATGGAGGTGACAAAGAGCTCACCGTAAAAGGTTACGTTGATGCAAGCTTTGACACTGATCCGGACGATTCTGAATTGCAAACCGGATACGTGTTTACATTAAACGGTGGAGCTGTCAGTTGGTGCAGTTCTAAACAAAGCGTCGTAGCGGGATCTACATGTGAAGCGGAGTACATAGCTGCTTCGGAAGCAGCGAACGAAGGAGTCTGGATGAAGGAGTTCATATCCGATCTAGGTGTCATACCTAGTGCATCGGGTCCAATGAAAATCTTTTGTGACAATTGCCTTGGCAAAGGAATCCAGATTTCACAAGAGGACCAAGCACATCAAGAGACGCTTCAATTCCATCCGGGATCTAGTCTAGGTGGGAGACATAGAGATTTGCAAGATACATACGGATCTGAATGTTGCAGACCCGTTGACTAAGCCTCTTCCACGAGCAAAACATGATCAGCACCAAGGCTCCATGGGTGTTAGAATCATTACTATGTAATCTAGATTATTGACTCCAGTGCAAGTGGGAGACTGAAGGAAATATGCCCTAGAGGTAATGATAAAGTTATTATTTATTTCCTTACATCATGATAAATGTTTATTATTCATGCTAGAATTGTATTAACCGGAAACATAATACATGTGTGAATACATAGACAAACTTAGTGTCACTAGTATGCCTCTACTTGACTAGCTCGTTAATCAAAGATGGTTATGTTTCCTAACCATGAACAAAGTGTTGTTATTTGATTAATGAGGTCACATCATTAGTTGAATGATCTGATTGACATGACCCATTCCATTAGCTTAGCACCCGATTGTTTAGTATGTTGCTATTGCTTTCTTCATGACTTATACATGTTCCTATGACTATGAGATTATGCAACTCCCGTTTACCGGAGGAACACTTTGTGTGCTACCAAACGTCACAACATAACTGGGTGATTATAAAGGAGCTCTACAGGTGTCTCCAATGGTAGATGTTGGGTTGGCGAATTTCGAGAATAGGATTTGTCACTCCGATTGTCGGAGAGGTATCTCTGGGCCCTCTCGGTAATGCACATCACATAAGCCTCGCAAGCATTGCAACTAATGAGTTAGTTGCGGGATGATGTATTACGGAACGAGTAAAGAGACTTGCCGGTAACGAGATTGAACTAGGTATTGGATACCGACGATCGAATCTAGGGCAAGTAACATACCGATGACAAAGGGAACAACGTATGTTGTTATGCGGTCTGACCGATAAAGATCTTCGTAGAATATGTAGGAGCCAATATGGGCATCCAGGTCCCGCTATTGGTTATTGACCGGAGACGTGTCTCGGTCATGTCTACATTGTTCTCGAACCGTAGGGTCCGCACGCTTAACGTTACGATGACAGTTATTATGAGTTTATGCATTTTGATGTATCGAAGTTAGTTCGGAGTCCCGCATGTGATCACGGACATGACGAGGAGTCTCGAAATGGTCGAGACATAAAGATTGATATATTGGAAGCCTATATTTGGACATCGGAAGTGTTCCGGGTGAAATCGGGATTTTACCGGAGTACCGGGAGGTTACCGGAACCCCCCGGGAGCCATATGGGCCTTAATGGGCTTTAGTGGAAAGGAGAAAGGGGCAGCCCAAGGTGGCCGCGCGCCTCCCCCCTCCCCTAGTCCTATTAGGACTAGGAGAGGTGGCCGCCCCCCCCTCTCTCTCTTTCCCCCTCGGGGAATCCTAGTCCAACTAGGATTGGGGGGGGGGGGAGTCCTACTCCCGGGAGGAGTAGGACTCCTCCTGCGCCCTCCTCCTGGACGGCGGCCCCCTCCCCCTTGTCTCCTTTATATACGGAGGCAGGGGGCACCTCTAGACACATAAGTTGATCCACGTGATCGTTCCTTAGCCGTGTGCGGTGCCCCCTGCCACCATATTCCACCTCGGTCATATCGTTGTAGTGCTTAGGCGAAGCCCTGCGTCAGTAGAACATCAAGATCGTCACCACGCCGTCGTGCTGACGGACCTCCCCCCCGACGCTTTGCTGGATCAGATCCCGGGGATCGTCATCGAGCTGTACGTGTGCTAAGAACTCGGAGGTGCCGGAGTAACGGTGCATGTATCGGTCGGATCGAAAAGACGTACGACTACTTCCTCTATGTTGCGTCAACGCTTCCGCAGTCGGTCTGCATGGGTACGTAGACAACACTCTCCCCTCTCGTTGTTATGCATCACCATGATCTTGCGTGTGCGTAGGAAATTTTTTGAAATTACTACGAAACCCAACACGGAGAAGAACGAAGCGCCGGAATGCAAAACGGACAACGGGGAAAATGCTCGAATGCATGAGACGAACACGTATGCAAATGCAATGCACATGATGACATGATATGAGATGCATGACAACGACAACAACACACGAAGACAAAGACCCGAACCCGAGAAAATAAAATAACTTAACGCCGGAAACGGTAAGAGTTGGAGTACAATTAGGGAAAGTTACATCCGGGGTGTTACAACACTCCACCACTACGAAAGGATCTCGTCCCGAGATCTAGGACTGAAAGAACGTCGGGTACTCAGAACGGAGGTGATCCTCGCGTTCCCAGGTAGCTTCACGGTCGGAATGGTGTGACCACTTGACTTTGAGAAATTTGATTGACTTGTTGCGAGTCTTGCATTCAGTCTCTTCAAGAATAGCAACTGGGTGCTCACGATAGGAGAGATCTTCTTGGAGCTTAATGTCCTCGAAGTTGACGGTGTGGTCAGGAGTCTTGAAGCACTTTCGAAGCTGAGAGACATGGAACACGTCATGAACATTTGCAAAGTTTGATGGAAGCTCAAGTTGATAGGCGAGGTCGCCTCTCTTGCTGACAATCTTGAAAGGTCCCACGTATCTAGGGGCAAGCTTCCCTTTGATACTGAAGCGACGAGTACCTTTCATAGGAGAGACATGGAGGTAAACATGATCTCCGATCTCGAAAGCCAAATCACGGTGCTTACTATCATAGTAGCTCTTCTGATGGGATTGGGCTGCTTTGAGGTTATCACGAATGACTTTGCACATTTCTTCTACCTCTGTGATTAAGTCATTACCCAAAAGCTGACGTTCACCGGTTTCAGACCAGTTGAGAGGGGTACGACATTTCCTGCCATACAGAATTTCAAAAGGGGCCTTGCCCGAACTTGCTTGAAAACTGTTGTTGTAGGAGAATTCAGCATAAGGAAGACAATCCTCCCACTTCATGCCGAAGGAGATCACACAAGCCCTGAGCATATCTTCAAGAATCTGGTTGACACACTCGACTTGACCGCTTGTTTGAGGATGGAAAGCTGTGCTGAAGCGGATGTTGGTGCCCATGGCCTTCTGAAAAGAATCCCAAAATTTCGAGGTAAAGATGCTGCCACGGTCTGAAGAGATCACTTGAGGAATACCGTGCAGAGAGACAATGCGAGAGGTATAGAGTTCCACCAATTGAGCTGCAGTGATCGACTCTTTGATAGGCAGAAAGTGAGCCACTTTGGTGAGTTTGTCGATGACAACGAATATAGCATCATTGCCACGCTTGGACTTTGGAAACCCAGTCACGAAGTCCATTTCAGTGTGGTCAAACTTCCATTCTGGAATGGCAAGAGGTTGGAGGAGAACTGCTGGCCTTTGGTGTTCTGCCTTCACTCTTCTGCAGACATCACATTCATTCACGAATTGAGCAATCTCGCGCTTCATTCGAGTCCACCAATAAGCTTGCTTAAGGTCCTGATACATCTTCGTGCTCCCAGGGTGGATGGAGAGGAGAGAGTTGTGAGCCTCTTTCATGATCACTTTACAGAGGTCACCTTTGGGCACAACAATACGATCCTTGAAGAAGAGAGTGTCCTTGTCATCAAGGCGGTAGCACTTGTACTTGGACTGACTCTTGGCAATCCCAATCTTCACCTTTTTCACCATAGCATCAAGAAGCTGAGCTTGGCGAATCTGGTCTTCTAAGGTAGGAGAGACTAGAAGGTTGGCGAGGAAACCTTAAGGAACAACTTGCCGATTAAGTTTGCGGAAAGCTTCACAAAGCTCGGGTTGATAAGGCTTGAGAATAAGACTGTTGCAGTAAGCCTTCCTGCTCAAAGCGTCAGCAATCACATTAGCCTTGCCTGGAGTATACTCAATACTCGGATTATACTCTTGAATCATTTCGACCCATCGAGTTTGCCTAAGGTTGAGATTAGGCTGAGTGAAGATGTCCTTGAGACTCTTGTGATCAGTGAAAATGTCCACTTTTCTTCCCAATAGAAGATGTCTCCAAGTCAAAAGAGCATGCACAACTGCCGCCAACTCGAGATCATGAGTGGGGTAGTTCTTCTCATTAGGCTTCAACTGGCGAGATGTATAAGCAACAACTTTCTTCTCTTGCATCAATACTGCGCCAAGACCTTGGAGAGAGGCATCACAAAAGACCTCGTATGGCTTGGATTCATCAGGCGGAGTCAGAACTGGAGCAGTGATCAATTTCTCTTTCAAAGTGTTGAAAGCAATATCACACTCCGGAGACCAAACGTACTTGACGTGCTTCTGAAGAAGATTTGAGAGAGGCTTCGCGATCTTAGAGAAGTTTTCAACGAATCTTCGACAATAGCTTGCAAGACCGAGAAAACTGTGGAGTTGCTTCACGTTCTGGGGAGGTTCCCAATTCACAATTGCAGACACCTTCTCAGGATTCACGGCAATGCCCTTGGCAGAGATGATATGACCAAGATAAAGAACCTCATCGAGCCAGAATTCACACTTGGAGAACTTGGCGTAGAACTGATGTTCTCTGAGCTTATCAAGAACCAAACGCAAGTGCTTGGCATGGTCTTCCTTGTTCTTGGAGAAAACCAGAATGTTGTCGAGATAGACCAAAACGAAGTCATTGGTGTAGGTGTTGAAGATGAAGTTCATCATGCGAGAGAACGTCGAAGGAGCGTTGGCGAGGCCAAAAGACATGACAGTGTATTCATATGAACCAAAGCTTGTTCTGAATGCTGTCTTGGGAATATCTTCTTCACGAATGCGAATCTGGTGATAACCCATACGGAGATCAAGCTTGGAGAATACTTGGGCACCTTTGAGTTGTTCGAACAGCTCATTGATGTTGGGAAGTGGGTATTTGTTCTTGATGGTCTTCTTGTTCACTGGACGGTAATCAACACAAAGTCGGTCCGTTCCATCCTTCTTCTTCACAAAAAGAACACCACAACCCCACGGAGAAGAACTAGGCCGGATAAGACCCATTTTCTCTTGCATATCGAGTTGCTTCTTCAGCTCTTTCAACTCTTCAGGTCCGAGCTTGTAAGGACGTTTGCACACAGGTTCCGTGCCAGGCTCAAGATCAATAACGTATTCAACTGGCTGGTGCGGAGGCATTCCTGGGAGCTCTTCTGGAAAGACGTCTTGGTATTCGCAAACGACTGGAATTTGAGAGATGGCATCCAATTCACCCTTCTCATTGAGAGAAAACAGACGGATGGTATTATCCCGAGCGGCAAAGACAATTACATCCTCAGACGAATGAGTCAATTGAATCTGCCTGGCTGCACAATCAAGCTGAGCCTTGTGCTTAGAAAGCCAATCCATCCCGAGAATAAGATCAATATCCAAGTTACCAAGAACCATTGGAGAAGCCAGAAACTTGAAATCACCCATCATGATAGAAATATCCGGAATCTCGTGATTAGCAAGCAAACATTTACCCGGAGAGACAACTGCTAACGGTTTATGCATAACTTGGGAAGTCAACTCATGCTTAGATGCAAAAGGTTTCGAGATGAAGCAATGCGATGCACCAGTGTCAAAAAGAACTTTTGCAGGTATATCATTAACAGGAAGGTTACACATGATCACATCTGACGAGTCCTCTGCCTGAGCTGCATTCATCAAATTGACCCTGGCATGCTTGGGGTTATGCTTGACCACAACTGTACTTGCCGATCTGACAGGAGGAGGAGGAGGAAGACGCCTCTGGTTGAAACACTTGTTGGCATAGTGACCCTTCTGTTGGCACTTGTTGCACGTGACCTCTGAAAGCGGACGGTGATACGGAGCACTCGATCTTGGAGCTTGAGACGAAGTCTTGTTCTGAAAGCCAGGGTTGGGTGGGCGGGAAGAACCACTGCCACCTTTGCTCTTCTGCTGATACGGCTGACGGAACGGAGGAGGAGGAAGCCAAAACTTCTGCTGCTTGGCCACTTGAGTAGAGGAAGAAGGAGCAACATCTCTGACTCGCTTCTTGGAAGCATCACACCTCAACTGAGCAGCCTCTTGCTTCAGTGCCATGTTGTAGAACTCATCGTATCTCAAGGGCTCGAAGAGAACAAGAGCGAGCTGAATTTCTTCTCTGAGACCACCCCTGAACTGATATATCATGCTCTTCTCATCAGGGACGTCCTGCTTGGCAAAGCGGGCGAGCTTCTGAAACAACTTGTTGTAGTCATAGACAGACAAAGAGCCTTGCTTCAGATTGCGGAATTCCTCATGCTTGCTTTCAACCATGCTCTGGGGAATATGATGAGCTCGGAAATCTTGACGGAAATCATCCCAAGTGATAACACGTCCACCTCTGGAGTCCTTGTACTGCTGGAACCATTCTGCAGCTTGATCTTTGAGTTGGAAGGAAGCGAACTTGACAAAGTCCTCAGGCCTGACGTTACTGCACTCGAAATGCTTGCACAGATCCACAAGCCAATCGTCAGCATCGGTTGCCTCAACACAATTGCTGAAAGACTTTGGCCCATTAGCAAGGAACTGGTTGAGTGTAGCAAAGTGACTCTGATTGCTGCCTTGATTCCCATGACTGCCTTGATTGCGCTCTTGAAGAATTTGCATGATCAGCTGTGTGTTTGCATTGGTTGCGGCCATCATAGCTTGCCATGCCTCCGGAGGAGGTGGAGGTGGTGGCGGATCAGGATTCGGAGTCGTGCGCGTTGGAGGAGCCATCCTGAAGAGGTTGACCACCATTAGCACATTGACAGATAAATATTGAAGCTGAATCCAACGGGATGAAAATTGCAACATATAGTCTTCACATCCGAACAAAATGAACGAATGCATTCCTCTTGAAATGGTCACATATCCATAAATTGAGAAGCCACGTAGAATTAAGGTAGAGAAATAAATCAACAAGGTACGGATCAAGAACGAATAAACGGTAAGAAATCCCAATCTCAAACCAATATCCGTGGAAGAAAAACTAGAGCTACTAGAATTCCCACCTATGAAACTTCCGAACCTTTCCGGTTATGCAATCAGGTGTTGGGGATATAGGGGAAGCATAATATCTCACCCAAACTAGCAAATCCTACATCCAGCTGTATCCATCCTTCAACACATAACCAAGAAACCTTCGGAAACCATCTACCTCAACCTTCGAAAAGCATCCGTTATACAAGTTATGTCGATACTCCCGAACTCCCGCCCCAGTACTGGGTGGCGTCGAGGTTATCTCACTAACGAACTGCATAAAAGAGATTTTCGATGTCGGCGTACTAAACTCAAGTATTCCAGAATTGCCACGATAAAATTATGATGACAACACCTCAGAGCTCAACTCCCCGGGACACTTCCACTAAACCCCTGACAGGAGGCACCAAGACAATGTTCTCATCATAAAACCATCGGAACGATTCCAAGATACCCGCGTGATCCTAATTTTTTTTTGTGAAATTTGAGAAGAGAAGAGTCAAAACTCTACGTCAGGATGCCTTACCAGAGCGATGAGGAGACTGGGAAGTAAAAAGAATTCCTAAGCTCTCCGATATATAATTCCTAAATGACTCAAAACATTTTTCTAGACACAACTCGGCCGCTAAAAACGATCAAGCAATGGGGCTCCTAAGGTCGGGGAAGGCTCTGATACCAACTTGTCACACCCTCGATGCGACTATAGCTCCCACGTGTCGAGGCACGACTTAGAGACATAATCGCATTGAAGGCATATGTCACAATTTAGGCAATCTTCACAACATCCCATGTAATAATAATAAAAGGGGAGATAACATAGTTGGCTTACACTCGCCACGTCAATCAAGTACATAAATAACATTACATCATCCATACACTCAAGGCCCGACTACGGCGCCAAAATAAAAGAGAACCCAACATGCGACAACGGTCCCGTTCACCCCCAACTGGGCACCACTACTGATCGTCGGGAAAGGAAACATAGTATCGTTGAGAGTCTTCGTCGAACTCCCACTTGAGCTCGTACGCGTCTCCTGGAGCGGAATCATCAGGCCCTGCATCTGATGTAATAGTAATCTGTGAGCCACAGGGACTCAGCAATCTCGCACCCTCGCGATCAAGACTATTTAAGCTTATAGGTAAGGCAAGGTAAAATATGAGTGGAGCTGCAGCAAGTGACTAGCAAGTGTGGTGGCTAACTTATTCGCAAAAGAGAGCGAGAAGAGGAGGCAAAGCACGAGCGAGAAGCTAGAGAACAACCTGCGCAAACATTACTCCAACACCGTGTCCACTTCCCGGACTCCGCCGAGAAGAGGCCATCACGGTAACACACCCAGTTGATACATTTTAATTAATTAAGGTTCAAGTTATCTACAACCGGACATTAACAAATTCCCATCTTCCCATAACCGCGGGCACGGCTTTCGAAAGTTCAATCCTTGCAGGGGAGTCCCAACTTAGCCCATGACAAGCTCTCACGGTCAACGAAGGAATAGACCTCCTCCCAAGACGTTCCGATCAGACTCGGTATCTCGGTAACTCAAGACACTTCGACAGGTTAAAACAAGACCAGCAACACCGCCCGAATGTGCCGACAAATCCCGATAGGAGCTGCACATATCTCTTTCTCAGGGCACACTCAGATTGTCCAAACTTCCGGTAGGCCAGCCCAGAGTTGCCCCTGGTAGCCACCGGCGGCTGACAGTTTGGACCAACACTCAGAGGAGCACTGGCCCAGGGGGGTTAAAATAAGATGACCCTTGAGTCTGCAGAACCCAAGGGAAGGAAAAGGCTAGGTGGCAAATGGTAAAACCAAGGTTGGTCATTGCTGGAAAAGCTTTAATCAAGGCGAACTATCAAGGGGTTCCCATTATAACCCAACCGCGTAAGGAACGCAAAATCCGGGAACATAACATCGATATGACGGAAACTAGGGAGATAAGAGTGGAACAAAACACTAGGCGAGAGGCCGAGCCTTCCACCCTTTACCAAGTATATAGGTGCATTAAGATAGCAAGATACTATAATGATATCCCAACAAGTAAATAAATGTTCCAACAAGGAACGGCCTCCAATCTTCACTTGCAACTAGCAACGCTATAAGAGGGGCTGAGCAAAGCAGTAACATAGCCAATCAACGGTTTGCTAGGACAATGGTGGGTTAGAGGTTTGACATGGCAATTTGGGAGGCTTGCAAGCAAGTGGTAGGCATCATAGCAATGGCATAGCAAAAGAGCGAGCAAACTAGCATAGCAAAGATAGTAGTGATTTCGAGGGTATGATCATCTTGCCTGCACAGTTGTCAGAGTTGACTGGATCCTCAAAAGCAAACTCAACGGGCTCCTCGTTAGCGAAATCGTCTCCCGGCTCTACCCAAACAAGACAAACAAGCAACAAGGATACAATCAACCACGTGTAAGAACAAGCTATATGATGAAATGATGATATGCTATGCGGGATGCGATGCGGGATGCAAAATGCAAGATATGGCAGGAAATGCATTAACCTGGCCTCAACTTGGAATTCCAAGTTTTCCACTGGAAAGATGAGATGAAATCACTTGAAAACGATATAAAGAACGCCGGAATCGGAGTTACGGTTTGGAAATGGCAAGCGATTCAAAAATGACACCGGTCTCCGATTTACAGCAAGTAGGCATCTAAATGCAATGAAATGAACATTCTACATCACCCAAACATGGTATCAAAATACATGGCAGGGATGCTCACAAGATTCTTAACAAAAGTCTAACACTGAGCTACGGCCAATTCATCCATTAGGAGGTTCGAAGAAGCATGGAAAAAACGCAAATGGTAAAACAGATCTCAGACTTAGTGAAATTAACACTTGTCTGGAATTTCAGATCATATAGCCCTCTTCGGAGCAACAAAACAACATGCTACAGGACCTGAACATGACAAAGAAAGACATGTCATAGAGCTACTCAACAAGCTTAACAAAAGTCCCTTAGTGACCTTGAGCCAAAAGGGATCACAAAATATACTAACAAGCACACGAACATAGCAAAAACATAATCACGTTTCAGACTTAGTGAAAACTGGGACATGCTGAAACATAACTCACGAAGGCATGTTTACGAGCTCGATGCACTCACCACGGTGCAAGTCATGGCAAGAAAAGCATACATCCTTTAATAAGGCACACAATTAAAGCTATAGATGGCAAGAACAATGGTATAGCATGCACGGAACAACTACAATAACATCGGCAAAATCGCAAACAAGTTGACGATCTGCCCAGATTCGCAACGAAGCAAAAGTAGAGCTCGATTGACTCAAGCTAGGGTGCTACATAAATGCAAACAAAGACATGGATGGATAGAGCATTACAACATTAACAAAACTCCCTTACTGATCATCCTCAAAAGAGGCACGGATCACTAGGAAACAGCAAGAACATATGGCATCATGAACTAAACAATCCCAGGATATAGTGATTTCACTAAGTCCCTGAAAACAGAATTAGCAAGTGCACCACTTTGCAAGCTTGCACAAGTCACCACACACATCCTAAAAATACATGAGTTGCACCTCTGGAAATATGACAAAACCCTTAACAAAACATATGTAGAAATCACGGTCATAGCATGCACACAATAATTATGGCAAAAATGACAAAAGTGCTAAACGGAGTAACAGATCTGACAATTAACTCAAGTAGCCCTCTTCTAACATCATTTCGGGCATCAAGATGAACTCTAATGAAAATGATGCAATGGAATGAAATGATGTACTCTCTGACATGAACAATTTGATATGCTATATGCCCAAATCGGAGCTACGGATGCAAAGTTACGGGGCCTCGAACAGAGCAACTTGGATCAGGAATTCTGGGACTTGGAGAAAAATTCGACCTCCTAGGGTTTACTGTAGCTCCGATCCAGATCTGGATTGCACGGAGCCCGAGGATCGACGGCCGGAGGAGTCGCCGGAGTTGGGCCGGCCGGAGTCGGGGACGAGGCTGGGGCGGCCGGTGGTGGCGGGCGGCGGCCGCAGCGCCGGCGAGGTCGGTGGCGGCGGGCGGCGAAGCGGGCGGCGGCGGCCGGCTCGCGTGCGAGGTCGGTGGCAGCGGGCGGCGGCGGGATTCCGGCGACGGGGTGGCGAGGTGGTGCGGGAGGAGGAGGTCGGGCGCGGGCGGCGCTGGGGAGGCGGAAGGCGGCGCGGGGCGCGGCGCGGGAGGCGGCGCGGGAGGGCTGGCCTCGGGCCCCTGCGGGCCGCGGCGGCGGCGGGCGCCGGGCGCCACGTGGCGCGTCCTGGCTGGGCGGCGGTGGCGGCGAACGTTGTCCGGCTCCGCCCGGACACGTCCGGCGGCGGCGGATCTGAGATTTTGAGGGTTAGGGGGGAGAGGATCCGCGAATTTCGTAGGGGGGTGTATATATAGGCATAGAGGGAGCTAGGAGAGTCCAAATGAGGTGCGGTTTTCGGCCACGCGATCGTGATCGAACGCTCTAGGACATGGAGCAGAGTTTGGTGGGTTTTGGGCCAAAATGGAGGGGTGTTGGGCTGCAACACACACGAGGCCTTTTTGGTCCCTCGGTTAACCGTTGGAGTATCAAACGAAGTCAAAATGATACGAAACTTGACAGGCGGTCTACCGGTAGTAAACCAAGGCCGCTTGGCAAGTCTCGGTCCAATCCAGAAATGTTTAATCCCCACACACGAAAGAAAGATAGAAATGACCACCGGAGGAGAACGAAGCGCCGGAATGCAAAACGGACAACAGGGAAAATGCTCGAATGCATGAGACGAACACGTATGCAAATGCAATGCACATGATGACATGATATGAGATGCATGAGAACGACAACAACACACGGAGACAAAGACCCGAACCTGAGAAAATAAAATAACTTAACGCCGGAAACGGCAAGAGTTGGAGTACAAATAGGGAAAGTTACATCCGGGGTGTTACAATATGTGAGTACATCTATTTTGTTTTCTATACTGGTCCATATTTTAAATTTTGGTTTTAGATATATTTAATAACTTTGTTATCGTATTTCTTCTAAGGGTACACAGCAATGCATGTGTCCTGTAAGTTTCACTTTTCTTAATGGACATTATACCTAAGTTCCATCCCCCGAAACTTAACAATTTTTCCAAGGTTGTGTGTTTTAATTTTCTATAAATACAATCACCTCATGGATTCGTAAACTGTATACGGACGTGAATATTTCTGTTCTAAGATCCATACCAAAATTTTCTTTGCCACCAAGATTTGATATGCCAAAGATCTCGGTCCTTCAAAGAATTAAAGAGAACGAGGAACCGGTAGGAGGCACAAGAAACCCTAGCCAAAGGGTCCTCTTTCTTCTGCGGGAAGAAAGAGAACGAGGCCTTTATTCCTTTTCTAACATCCTGAATTGACATAGTTAGATGCATGTTGAGAGAAATATAGTTAGTGTGGATCAACTATTTGGATATATTAGATTACCCCACGACGGCAACGGTCAGACACCACCATGCCTGTAAACACTAGCATGGTATTGTGACCCTGAGCAGCGAAATGTGCATCTGCTATGCAACACAGAGATTTGGCATTACACAGTGTGATATTCACACGAACAGTTTGCGCCATATTTTTCCGATCAAGAATAGTATTGTGCTTCGGTTGCAAAAAGAAATAAATATCATTGTGCTTTAGCGTCTATCAAATGTATCCACCTCTTTCCTATTCGAGCAAGAAGGGTGCATTCGGTGCAATTAACCCATCTTCGGTGCATTGGATCGACAGCCTAGCACATTCTTCATTAACCATGACTAAGCAAGTCGTTAGCAACAATAAACACACTTATTTTGTGAGTTCCAATTAATTAAGCGTCTAGCACAGAAGTAAAATGCAGGTATATAGCCAATGCCATGGCAGATGTGATGTGGATACAAACATTACTTGATGAGTTTAGTCCTTGTATTATTTCCACTCAAAAAGAACAAATAAGAACACTGATCTTAAAGCAAAAAAGGGACACACGGCACATATGTAATTTTACACTTGCTTTGGACATAAAATATTTCTTTGTTTACAAGACAACCATGGCAGACAATGAACATGTATACTTCACAAAGTACATGATTTTCTCCGATTAAGATACAATCAAGCCCCTTCTACTCCTGAGAGGAGCGGTGTCGTCAAACCCGATTGAGTACAAATTTCCTGTGGAATTTAAATTTTTTTCAATCAATTTCTGGAAGTATTCATAAACATGCCTAGCAACTTCGAATGATGGGTAATCAAACTTAATCAATTTAAGGGATGGACGACCTTCTGGGGAGGAGCGTTGTCAGAGAATCCAATGCCCTTCCTCTTGGTGGGGAAGATGATGAACACAAAGCTGGACAGAAACGCCATGCCCATTGGCAGATTCTTGAGCAGCTCTTCGGTGTTCCTGTTGGCGTCCGGGAAGAAGCAGTTCTGCAGCCCAACGTCGCTGAACGCCACCGTGAGGAAAACCACAGCCGCGAAGAAGGCGTGCATGAAGTCCAGCGGCCCGAGGCGGAGCCTCCGGAATTGATCAAGATCGTGCCACTCCTGCTTCTCCTCCTCGCTGGAGAAGTTGAACACATTGAAGCCACGCGGTGTGGCAAAGCCGTAATATAGCTTTCCATCGCGGCGACCGACGATGCTATCTGTGAAGGAGAAGAAGAGGCACGCGGAGGCAAGGACAGCGACCAGCATCCCAGTGAGCCACTGGTTGGAGGTCTCACACTTGCCATGGTTGGTGAAGGACGGGGACAGTGCCTGGTAGGCTAGCACCGTGCCCGTCGGCAGGAGCTGCGCCAGGTTCGCGACGCTCGACATGACCGTGGCCGGTGCAGGCCCCTTGGTAGTCGTTGGCGGTGCTGTGCGGGCAGCTGTTATCTCACCGTCGTCCTCGTTGGTCAGTGGATGTATCTGGATCGCCGTGGACGACAACGAAGAAGAAGAGGCCATTGTAATTACTGTGCTAGCTAGGAAAGTAGGAATACGTACTCTATGCTGATCGACAAGTAGCTGTTTATATAGATACAGAAATCCTATGGGAATGATTCCAATGTCCAAATTAGCTAGGTTGGCGCGTTGATTAGTCTTACCTGGTATTGCTGCATGCTGAAGGGCTCTACATGAGTGCATGTACCGGGACTTCAACTCTCTAGCTAGTTTTGATTAATGGTTAATCAACTTATAACCAACTCGTATGACCTGTGTAGTTAGCAGCCAGCACGTGAATTTAATTGGTAATATATTGTAGTCAACGGCTTGCACGTAAGTATGCCACTTTCTACTCAAGTTAATTTCCTCCTTAGATCTACCGCGTTCCAAATTACATTGCACATAAGATTTATACGAATAAAGTTATTACTGCTCAAAGCATAACAGAACAAAAGAGGCCATGCTTTTTGGAAGTGAGGAACCGGACATGGACGTTTGATTCTTGGGTGTACTTGTGAGAAAAATTACTAATTCATCAAAAATTCAAAATTTCTAAAGATATTTTTGAAATAAACTTGACCTTTTCATTGTACTTGTGTGAAAAATTCCACAAAAAGAAACCCCCTTTGACTTCTTTTTAAAAAGATTTTTTTGGCTGAAATAGTGTAAATAGTGACCTATAATAGCAAATAAATTTCGTATTTTTTGCCCTGAAGTCAACATTGGTTTTTTTCATGAAAATTTATATGCTAGTGCAAAAGAAAGTCAAGTTTATTCTAAAAAAACTTCTAAAAAATTGATTGTTTGTTTAATTCTAAAAAAATCCCCATATAAGATGTATATACAACCAGGTTCCAAAGTGTATTTCCCGTGAGGAACAACAGGTCTGTGAAAATTTTGGAACCATAGAACTTCTGGCGACAAGGATATAATTTTTCTAGAAGCACTGGTAGAAAAAAGGGCCTATAGTCCCGGTTCGTAAGGGCCTTTAGTCCCAGTTCCTGAACCGGGATTAAAGTGTCGGTACTAATGCCCTGTACCTTTAGTCCCGGTTCAATACAGAACCGGGACTGATGGGCCTCCACGTGGGCAGTGCGCAGAGCCCAGGCAGGAGACCCTTTGGTCCCGGTTGGTGGCACCAACCGGGACCAATAGGCATCCACGCGTCAGCATTTCTGTGGCTGGTGTTTTTGTTTTTTTGAAAGGGGAGGGGGTTTTGGGGGTTTTGGGGGGTTAATTTAGGTGTTTCATATATTGTGTTAGCTAGCTATAATTAATAGAGAGAAGTGTCCTCTCTTACGTCCGTGCTTGGTCGACGCTACGTACTATACATACGTATAGAGAGGACTAGACACGCTAGTTAGCTAGTAAGCAAACGAAGGAAACAGAAGATCGTCATGAACATATATGCATACAGAGAGAAGTGATATCGACCACCTCTCCTTCTCCGAGAGATTGGTCGAACAACAAGTTCTCGTATATCTATCCGACACTACCGGCTACATATATACAATAATTATCTCTTCCAAATATAATCATACGGACTCATGGTCCACATAGTATTCTCCGTCTTCAGCGATCACTTGGTCAAGAAAGAATGCCGCCAATTCCTCTTGAATTGCTCGCATGCGAGCTGGTGCTAGGAGTTCATCCCGCTTCCGAAACATCTAATTTGAAGAAGGGGGTCAATACATATATATATGAATGAATGAAACTCAATACAAATGATGGTAATAAAATAAAATTGTGAATGTTGTTATTTACGTACTTCATATTGTTCGTCAGAGTACCCGCCCCGCTCACAGGTCGTGTGGCGGATGGACTCGCAGACGTAGTATCCACAGAAATCATTCCCTTTTTCCTGCCACAACCACTTTACAAGAAATAGAGGTCAATCAAACTGATAAGCAAAAATGCTAAATGGTATTGATGAAACTAGCGCTTGAATCACTAGGAGATGTGCGGAACATGCTACTATAGTACTTACTTTCGGGTGTCTAAATTCCAGCTCCTTCGGCAGTCCCGGAACTGTTCTGGTGAATTTTCTGCAAACCCTGCCGGACAAAGAAAACAATTACTTGATATCAGGAAATGAACAAAGTTGCTGATATGGTGGATAATGATCGATTTAACTTCTTGAGGATTTCAGTCATGTCCGCATAGTCCTGGGGATCTTTTCGTTTAGAGTCCAAGACGGTTACTACTCCCTGCTCAAGCCTAATCTCTAGGAGAATATAGTGGAAACTGCACACGCATGCATAACTCATCAATTACATTACTATAACCTGGACTAATATATAAGGGAAACCGAATATGCACAAGACAGTAACACTCACTTGAAGTTGTAAGGAAAGAGTATTATATCTTTGTTTTCATTTTTTTGAATGATCGTAGCAAGTTGGCCTCGGTATCTCCGGGACGATGTTGAACCTCAGTTGCATCTATGAGATATGTGTTAATAAACCCAATATCACCGATTTGTCTTTTCTTCAATTCGGCGATCTTCATTCTGCATAATATAGTGAGGATAATTATAAATACATGCAATGAAAGAGATGAGCTATATAGAGAGACTTAATGACAGAAGTAGTAGTACTTACAGACAGTAGCAGGTGATCGTTGTTTTATCGAGGGCCAATTGATTGAAAAACTGATAGAACTACTCAAATGGAATAGGCAACAGTTCAATTCCAACGAGGTCAAGCTCCGGTTTAACTCTCGCGTACAAAGTACTCCTCCCCCCAGACTCTCTGCAGATTTTCAAGTACCAATCATGTAATCTTCACATCATCGTTGTTAAAGATTTTTCATCTTTGACGAGAGGCTTCCCGTACTCGTATCTGTGTATCTGCACCTCCATGGTATCATAATGTACATCGTCGGGCAGGTAATCGTCAACATTGCCATAACCGGGCACCATCCTCGGATCGACGATGTTGCTAGGCACCTTGAGGGGGGGGGCACGATTGCTTCGCTTGTTCGCCGAGCTGGGCAATTTGTTTCCCAGCTGCTTGTCGTTCTTTCAGCCTTTGATCACTGACTATACTTCCCGACCGAGTGCGCTTCACTTTCACCGGATCTACCTTCTCCTCCCGAGGTGGATGTCTCTTTGCTCTCAACCCTTGAAACCAGTCATCCACTTCGGTTCGCGCGATCTCGGCGTTCTCCTCCGGGGTCCTCTCATATGGTAACTTCTCTGGAGTCTTCAGAGAAGGACCGAATCTGTATGTCCTCCCGCCTCTGGTTGTACTGCTAGACGCCGACCGAGCAAACGGAGCGGTTGTCTTCTTTACTTGCTTACGAGGCGAAGGAGAAGGATTACGACGCGCCGGAGCAGCTGGAGCGGCGGCAGGTCTCTTCCGCCCTTGCTGACGAGGCGGAGAAGGAGGAGGCTGGCTGCTTGGGCGCGTCGGCGCAGGCGGAGAAGGAGGTGGAGTGCCGCCACGCGCCGGAGAAGGAGCCGGCCGAGGGCCCTGATCGTCACTCGCCGGAGGAGGAGGCGGTGGAGGAGGCGGAGTGCCCTGACTCGCCGGATGAGGAGGAGGAGGCAAAGGCGTCCAGTTCGGAAGGTTGATGAGGTCCTTCCGCCATAGGCATGGAGTCTTCAAAGCAGACCCTAGCCGAGTCTCCCCTTCACCGGTAGGATGGTCAAGCTGGAGGTCCTCAAATCCCTCTGTTATTTCATCCACCATCACCCTAGCATATCCTTCTGGAATTGGCCGGCAGTGAAAAGTTGCGCCGGGTTCAGAAGGATAAACAGAGCCAACAGCCGCCTTGACCTTCAAATTCATCCATTGCGTCATAAGGTGGCAATTTTGAGACTCCGTGATAGCATCCACGGGATAGCTGGCAGGAGCCATCAATGCATGCTCCGGCTGAAGCAGCTCGGTGGAAGCCACGCTGCTTCTGCGCTGAGATGGCGGGGTAGCTTCGGGGGAGGCTTCGGCAGTATTTGCTGTGATTTGCTTCTCGTTCCTCTATCGCGTCTACCCTTGCTTGCAGCGCCGGCATTTGGGTCTGGTGCACTTTTTTCCTCCTCTCATGGGATTTGTAACCGCCTGCGTACGGAAACCCAACCTTCCACGAAATGGAGCCTGGCGTGCCTCGTGTCCGTCCAGGGTGCTCAGGATTCCCGAGGGCCATTGTGAGCTCGTTGTTCTCTCTGTCTGGAAAGAACTTCCCTTGCTGCGCTGCTTCGATATACTGCTTAAGCTTCCTGACTGGTATGTCCATTTGATCGTTCGTCCAAATGCACTTCCCTGTTACAGGGTCCAAGGTTCCGCCAGCCCCGAAGAACCAAGTCCGGCAACGGTCTGGCCAGCTAATTGTCTCTGGTTCGATCCCTTTATCAGCCAGATCATTCTCAGTCTTGGCCCACTTAGGCCGGGCTACGAGGTAGCCACCTGACCCCGTGCGATGGTGAAGCATCTTCTTCGCAGCATTTTGCTTGTTTGTTGCCGACATCTTCTTACTCTTTTCCGATGTCTTGTGGGCCACAAATGCGGGCCAGTGATCTCTGATCTTCTCATATCTGCCCTTGAATTCTGGTGTCTCATTATTTTCGACAAACTTATTCAGCTCTTTCTTCCACCTCCTGAATAGTTCTGCCATCCTCTTAAGAGCAAAAGACTTGATTAATTTCTGTTTAACTGGGTTCTCTGGATTATCCTCTGGCGGTAGGGTGAAATTTGACTTCAGCTCAGTCCAAAGATCATTTTTCTGCATATCATTGACATAAGACACCCCAGGGTCTTCTGTAGCCGGCTTAAACCATTGCTGGATGCTTATCGGGATCTTGTCCCTAACCAGAACCCCGCACTGAGCAACAAATGCGCTCTTTGTCTGGAGGGGTTCAATCGGTTGGCCGTCGGACGCGATTGCTACGATCTCAAACTTTTCATCCGAGCTCAACTTTTTCTTCGGGCCTCGTCTCTTTACCGAAGTTGTGCTCGATCCGGAGGGCTAGAAAAAAGAACAAAGACTTAATTAATATGTGTACATACCAAAACAATGAATGCATCAATCAGCTAGTCAGCACAGGCTTAACTAATATATATACCTGGCCGGACTCGATTCGGTCACCGGAGCCGTCATCACGGTCTCCTTCTTGCACTGGCATTGGGTCACCGGAGCCGTCCTCATGTTCTTCTTCTTGCACCGGCATTAGGTCACCGTAGCCAGCTTGTTCACCCTCTCCTTCCAGACCATCGGTTTCGTTGAGAAACAACGAGACGGCATCACTTCCTTCTGCGATTATGTCCCTCAACAATGCTTCTTTTGCTTCATCTAGGGCGATGTCCATAGTTTCTACAAATATTTACAACATGGCAATTATTATTCAAACATGACAGATGGATATATTAGTGCCAAACGTAGAACTAGCTACCTAATCATAGTAAGCTATCGGGAGGGGGTATATATCGACGACACTACATCTATGTCCCTCGACGACCCTCGTTCCCGATATAAAAAAGAGGAAGAAGAAAAAAAAAGAGGAGAAGAAAGAATAGAGGAGAAGAACTCCTCTATTCTTTCTTCTCCTCTTTTTACTCCTCTATTCTTTCTTCTCCTCTTTTTTTCTTCTTCCTCTTCTTTTTTTTATCCTCTTCTTCCTCTCATGTTCGAGAGCATCGCCGAGGGGTCGGGAGGTTGCCTAGTGTCAAAGGATTCAGCAAAACCATGTCTTCATCATTAGGCGAAAGTAACATGTGCATGATGGTACGAAGCTCTCCAAAGTTATTTTGGAACAGAGTCCTAGATAGGATAATTCGCTTTTTGGTACAAAGTTCAGCAAGAACCTTCCAAATATCGTTATTTGGAAGGCCTTTGCTGAAATTCATACAAGAAGGCAAATTATCCTATCCGGCACACCATTCCAAAATAATTTTGGAGGACTTCGTCATGCCCTGGTTACTTCCGGCTAATGATGAAGCCATGGATTTCTTCAATACTTTGACACTAGGAAACCTCTCTAGACCCCTCGGCGATCCTCGACCCCTCGAACCCTCGACGACCCTGGAACCCTCGACCCCTAGAAGACCCTGGAACCCTCGACCCTCGATCCTATAGAACCCTCGAACCCTCGACCCTGAAACCCTCGACCCTTGACCCCTTAACGACCTCGACCCTCTACCCTAGTTCCCGACCCTCGACCCCTCGGCGATCCTCGACACCCTCGTTCCCGATAAAAATTAAGAAGAAGAAGAAGAAGAAGAAGAAGAAGAAGAAGAAGAAAGAGGAGAAGAAGAAAGGAATAGCTAGAGGAGAAGATCAAAGAAAAAAAAGAAGAAAAAAAAGAGGAGAAGAAGAAAAAATAGAATATATTCTATTTTCTCTTCTTCTCCACTATTCCTTTCTTCTTCTCCTCTTCTTTTTCTTCTTTTTTCTTCTTCTTATTTATTTCTCCTCTTCTTCCTCTCCTCTTCTTCTTCTTATTTACTTCTCTCGACCCCTCGTCCCTCTCTCGACCCCTCGACGACCCTCGTCCCTGATAAAAAAAATTTTCTCCCCTCGACACCTCTCGACCTCTCGTCCCACTCTCGACCCCTCATCATCATCTATCACCCCCCTCGTTTTCTTTAGCATATATCCATGAACAAAATAGAGGAGAAGATCAAAGAAAAAAAAAGAAGTCTTCCTCTTCTTATTTTCCTTTTCTTCTTCTTCTTCTTCCTTCTTCCTCTTTTCTTCCTTTTCCTTATTTTACTTTTTCCTCTACACTAACCTAAAATCGATATCTACTAATTAACAACCTAATTAAAAAAATGAATACATATATGAAAAAAACATCATATGAAAAAAACATTTTTGACATATTTAGCATATTCTAAATTTTCCTAACTCTTTTACAACCAGAAAAATTACTCCAACTTCATGACAGTACCCACAATCCGTTTCACCAAAAACCTTCTGATCCATAGTTCAAAATTTTCAAATTTCATTCAAATGAAATTTGAATCGGATTCAAATAACTTGTTGAAAACCTATTCTAAATCTCTCCAAAAATAATTTGAACCGTGACCAATGCCCCCTTTAGTCCCGGTTGGTGCGACCAACCGGGATCAATGGCCTTGTGCTGCCCCGCGCCCAAAAGTTTAGTCCCACCTCGCTAGTTGAGAGGGCTCGGGAGTGGTTTATAAGCGTTGCTGCGCCCACCCTCCCGAGCTCCTATCAACTGCAGGCTTTCGGGCCTAATTTGTCACTGCAATGCCTGTGGGCCTACTGGGCCTGCTGCGGGCCTGAATCCTGGCCCATGGTAGGGTTTCTAGTCGTATTCAGGCCGTGGTGGCCCAGTAGGTGGCATTTTTTTGTTTTTTGTTGCTTTATTTATTTCTTTTGTTTTTTGCTTTATTTTTTAATTCATTATGCTTTTAGTTTTAGAAAAATTATAAACTTTTTGTTAATGCCATTAGTTTTCAAATTTTATTTTGTGATTAACTTTACTATAAAAATAGTTTTTTCCTATTTTTTTGATTTGTTTTTTGCATTATTTATTTTCTTTTGTTTTTTGCTTTAATTTTTAATTCTGTTTTCTTTTAGTTAGCAAAATTATAAACTCTCTGTTAGTGCCATTAGTTTTAGAAAAAATACAAACTTTCTGTTAGTGCCATTAGTTTTCAAATTTGAAAACACTTTTTTAGTTTTTTTGTTTTCTTTGTTGCTTTATTTATTTTATTTTGTGATTAACTTTACTATAAAAATAGTTTTTTCCTGTTTTTTTGATTTGTTTTTTGCATTATTTGTTTTCTTTGTATTTTGCTTTAATTTTTAATTCTGTTTGCTTTTAGGTTAGCAAAATTATAAACTTTCTATTAGTGCCATTAGTTTTAGAAAAATTATAAACTTTCTGTTAGTGCCATTAGTTTTCAAATTTGAAAACACTTTTTTAGTTTTTTTGTTTTCTTTGTTGCTTTATTTATTTTATTTTGTGATTAACTTTACTATAAAAATAGTTTTTTTCCTGTTTTTTGATTTGTTTTTTGCATTATTTATTTTCTTTTGTTTTTTGCTGTCATTTTTAATTCTGTTTGCTTTTAGGTTAGCAAAATTATAAACTTTTTGTTAGTGCCATTAGTTTTAGAAAAATTATAAACTTTTTGTTAGTGCCATTAGTTTTCAAATTTGAAAACACTTTTTTAGTTTTTTGTTTTCTTTGTTGCTTTATTTATTTTATTTTGTGATTAACTTTACTATAAAAATAGTTTTTTCCTGTTTTTTATTTGTTTTTTTGCATTATTTATTTTCTTTTGTTTTTTTGCTTTAATTTTTAATTCTGTTTGCTTTTAGGTTAGCAAAATTATAAACTTTCTCTATTAGGGCATCTATTTTCACTTTGAGAGGAGCTCAACAAGGCAGAGAGGGAAGGGCTTATAAACCGGTGTGAGCCCCCTTCGGTTGGCGAGGTGGGACTAAACTCGGCCCGCAACGAGGACCAACCCTTTAGTCCCGGTTTGAAAGTTGGCATGGGCCAGGGACTAATGGTCATGGTATTACGAGGGCCGAACCATAAGACATGAAAGCATTTCAAATGAACTCTGAAAAAGTTGAAAGTTGGGATGGTATCATAATTTCACCCACATAGCATGTGCATGTACAAAACAGACAATGGTAGCATGTTCGTGTGTTACAAAGTTGCGGGAGAAAGTCTTCACTTTTTCTTCGCTTGTGTCATTTGCTTATTGCGTCGTAACTATGGATAATCTTCATTGTTTATCAGGATGCTTGGGTCAGCCTTGACATTGAAGGGAGGAATTTCATGAAACTTTTCATAATCTTCAGACATGTCTGTCTTGCCGTCCACTCCCAGGATGTCCCTTTTTCCTGAAAGAACTATGTGGCGCTTTGGCTCATCGTATGATGTATTCGCTTCCTTATCTTTTCTTTTTCTCGGTTTGGTAGACATGTCCTTCACATAGATAACCTGTGCCACATCATTGGCTAGGACGAACGGTTCGTCAGTGTACCCAAGATTTTTCAGATCCACTGTTGTCATTCCGTACTGTGGGTCTACCTGTACCCCCCGCCTAACAGATTGACCCATTTGCACTTAAACAAAGGGACCTTAAAATCAGGTCCGTAGTCAAGTTCCCATATGTCCACTATGTAACCATAATATGTATCCTTTCCGCTCTCGGTTGCTGCATCAAAGCGGACACCGCTGTTTTGGTTGGTGCTCTTTTGATCTTGGGAGATCGTGTAAAATGTATTCCCATTTATCTCGTATCCTTTGTAAGTCAATACAGTCAAAGATGGTCCCTTGGACAACAACTACAACTCATCACAAACAATGTTGTCACCTCTGAGACGTGTTTCCAACCAACTGCTGAAAGTCCTGATGTGTTCACATGTAATCCAGTCGTCGCACTGCTCCGGGTGTTTGGAGCGCAGACTGTTCTTGTGTTCATCGACATACGGGGTCACCAAGGTAGAGTTCTGTAGAACTGTGTAGTGTGCTTTAGACCAAGAATATCCGTCCCTGCATATTATTGAGTCTCTTCCAAGAGTGCCTTTTCCAGTCAGTCTCCCCTCATACCGCGATTTAGGGAGACCTATCTTGTTAAGGCCAGGAATGAAGTCAACACAAAACCCGATAACATCCTCTGTTTGATGGCCCATGGAGATGCTTCCTTCTGGCCTAGCGCGATTACGGACATATTTATTTAGGACTCCCATGAACCTCTCAAAGGGGAACATATTGTGTAGAAATACGGGCCCCAGGATGACAATCTCGTTGACTAGATGAACTAGGACGTGCGTCATGATATTGAAGAAGGATGGTGGGAACACCAGCTCGAAACTGACAAGACATTGCGCCACATCACTCCTTAGCCTTGGTACGATTTCTGGATCGATCACCTTCTGAGAGATTGCATTGAGGAATGCACATAGCTTCACAATGGCTAATCGGACGTTTTCCGGTAGAAGCCCCCTCAATGCAACCGGAAGCAGTTGCGTCATAATCACGTGGCAGTCATGAGACTTTAGGTTCTGAAACTTTTTCTCTGGCATATTTTTTATTCCCTTTATATTCGACGAGAAGCCAGTCGTGACCTTCATACTGAGCAGGCATTCAAAGAAGATTTCTTTCTCTTCCTTCGTAAGAGCGTAGCTGGCAGGACCTTTATACTGCTTCGGAGGCATGCCGTCTTTTTCGTGCAAACGTTGCAGGTCCTCCCGTGCCTCAGGTGGATCTTTTGTCTTCCCATACACGCCCAAGAAGCCTAGCAGGTTCACGCAAAGGTTCTTCGTCACGTGCATCACGTCGATTGAGGAGCGGACCTCTAGGTCTTTCCAGTAGGGTAGGTCCCAAAATATAGATTTCTTCTTCCACATGGGTGCGTGTCCCTCAGCGTCATTCGGAATAGCTAGTCCACCGGGACCGTTTCCAAAGATTACGTAGTGTAAATCATTGACCATAGCAAGCACGTGATCACCGGTGCGCATGGCAGGCTTCTTCCGGTGATCTGCCTCGCCTTTGAAATGCTTGCCTTTCTTTTGACATTGATGGTTGGTCGGAAGAAATCGACGATGGCCCAGGTACACATTCTTCCTGCATTTGTCCAGGTATATACTTTCAGTGTCATCTAAACAGTGCGTGCATGCGTGATATCCTTTATTTGTCTGTCCTGAAAGGTTACTATGAGCGGGCCAATCGTTGATGGTCACGAACAGCAACGCCTTAAGGTTAAATTCCTCCTGTCTGTGCTCATCCCACGTACGTACACCGTTTTCATTCCACAGCTATAAAAGTTCTTCAACTAATGGCCTTAGGTACACATAAATTTCGTTGCCGGGTTGCTTAGGGCCTTGGATGAGAACTGGCATCATAATGAACTTCCGCTTTATGCACATCCAAGGAGGAAGGTTATACATACATAGAGTCACGGGCCAGGTGCTGTGATTGCTGCTCTGCTCCCCGAAAGGATTAATGCCATCCGCGCTTAAAGCAAACCATACATTCCTTGGGTCCTTTGCAAACTCATCCCAGTACTTTCTCTCGATTTTTCTCCACTGCGACCCGTCAGCAGGTGCTCTCAACTTCCCATCTTTCTTTCGGTTCTCACTGTGCCATCGCATCAACTTGGCATGCTCTTCGTTTTTGAATAGACGTTTCAACCGTGGTATTATAGGAGCATACCACATCACCTTCGCAGGAACCCTCTTCCTAGGGGGCTCGCCGTCAACATCACCAGGGTCATCTCGTCTGATCTTATACCACAATGCACCGTATACCGGGCATGCGTTCAGATCCTTGTATGCACCGCGGTAGAGGATGCAGTCATTAGGGCATGCATGTATCTTCTCCACCTCCAATCCTAGAGGGCATACGACCTTCTTTGCTGCGTATGTACTGTCGGGCAATTCGTTATCCTTTGGAAGCTTCTTCTTCAATATTTTCAGTAGCTTCTCAAATCCTTTGTCAGCCACAGCATTCTCTGCCTTCCACTGCAGCAATTCCAGTACGGTACCGAGCTTTGTGTTGCCATCTTCGCAATTGGGGTATAACCCTTTTTTGTGATCCTCTAACATGCGATCGAACTTCAGCTTCTCCTTTTGACTAACGCATTGCGTCCTTGCAACGACAATGACCCGGCGGAGATCATCATCATCGGGCACATCGTCTGGTTCCTCTTGATCTTCAGCACCTTCACCCGTTGCAGCATCATTGGGCACATCGTCTGGTTCCTCTTGATCTTCACCAGCTCCCCCCGTTGCAGCATCACCGTATTCAGGGGGCACATAGTTGTCATCGTAGTCTTCTTCTTCGCCGTCTTCCATCATAACCCCTATTTCTCCGTGCCTCGTCCAAACATTATAGTGTGGAATGAAACCCTTGTAAAGCAGATGGGAGTGAAGGATTTTCCGGTTAGAGTAAGACCTCGTATTCCCACATTCAGTGCATGGACAACACATAAAACCATTCTGCTTGTTTGCCTCAGCCACATCGAGAAACTCATGCACGCCCTTAATCTACTCGCGGGTGTGTCTGTCACCGTACATCCATTGCCGGTTCATCTGCGTGCATTATATATAATTAAGTGTCCAAATTAATAGAAGTTCATCATCGCATTAAAACCAAAGTGCATACATAGTTCTCATCTAACAACATATAGCTCTCCACAGCGTCTAATTAATTAAACCATACATTGAAACTATGTAAAACATTTCAATGCGAAAACAAATGCGATCATAATCGCAACCAAGGTAACAATTGATCCAACGGCATAATGATACCAAGCCTCGGTATGAATGGCATATTTTCTAATCTTTCTAATCTTCAAGCGCATTGCATCCATCTTGATCTTGTGATCATCGACGACATCCGCAACATGCAACTCCAATATCATCTTCTCCTCCTCAATTTTTTTTCCTTCAACAAATTGTTTTCTTCTTCAACTAAATTTAACCTCTCGACAATAGGTTCAGTTGGCATTTCCGATTCACATACATCCTAGATAAATAAAATCTATGTCACGTTGGTCGGCATAATTTTCATAAACAATAAATGAACCAATAGTTATAAAGATAATATACATACCACATCCGAATCATAGACAGGACGAGGGCCGACGGGGGCGGATACCAAAACCATCGCACTATATAAGATGCAATAATAAATGTAATAAAATGATACAAGTATCTATCCAAACATACAAGTAAGAATATTTTTCCTTTTAGAAAGAAGATAAGAACAAGAGGCTCACCACGGTGGTGTCGGTGATGAGATCGGCGCGGGTGATCGACGGCAGTGAAGACGGGGACGGGGCGTGACGGACCGCTAAATCTAGACAAATCTCGAGGAAAATGGAGCTTGGAGGTCAAGCTTCGAGAGGAGAAAGCTTAAGTAGTGTGGCTCGGGCATTCCATCGAACACCTCATGTGCATAGGAGGTGAGCTAGAGCACCACAAAGCCCTCTCCCCCTCGGCCAGAAAAAACAAAGCACTGTGCTCTGCTCTTGCACGAGGGGGTATATATAGGCACCTCATTGGTCCCGGTTGGTGACATGAGCCGGGACTAAAGGGGAGCCTTTGGTCCCGGTTCAAGCCACCAACCGGGACCAATGGTGGTGGGCCAGGAGCGAGGCCCATTGGTCCCGATTCATCCCACCAACCGGGACCAAAAGGTCCAGATGAACCGGGACCAATGGCCCATGTGGCCCGGCCGGCCCCCTAGGCTCACGAACCGGGACCAATGCCCACATTGGTCCCGGTTCTAGACTGAACCGGGACTAATGGGCTGACCCGGCCTGGACCAAAGCCCTGTTTTCTACTAGTGAAGCACCAAGTACAACACAGACGCACTCACAACATACCATCACTTGCACGCACTCACACAATGTCTGTCAGATTGGGGTATATCCACATTAATAAGAAACCACAGCCGCAAATCTGGAGTTTGCTCTTGGTGAGTTGGGGAACATCCATTCTCCTAACCATGCAATTAGAGGTTGGAGGTTGGTTGTTACATATGTACTAGAAATACACATATTCAATTTTGATGTTTTACACGAGCGGAACATGAATTTGCATATACAATTATTATTTTTGTGTAGTTATCCTATATTTAGATTTTTGTCCCAATTAATTTAAATACTTATCGTAAATTTATGTACTAATTAGTTTATACAATTACGTTAATTATTGTAAAATGAAGTGACGTATGATGAAGAGGGGTAAGAAAGAAGTGTTGTGTCGCAAAATAGGAGAGAACTCTTGAGGCAAACTGGATTTTGTTCATGACATTTTTGTAAAATAACAACATCTATCTTAAAGCAAAGAAAGTGAATGGATGACTGTGACAGTCCTAGGAGGTTGGGATGCTTACTACGTACTTGTACAATTGATTTCTTTTGCAGAAAAACTCTTTGTTTATAGGAAACTGTAACATACAATATACTTGGAAAACTTCATATGTTTCTCTGGTGATATGATATACAGTCAAGCAACATTTATTACACATTACATTATTTTCAACTAATTCGTGTTTTTTGAACTGGTTTACTCCCGTTTTCATTACTATGACATAATAGAACTACATTGTCTGGTTACAACAAACAAGATACTGGAAGTTGAACACTCATTGATGTTACTGGAAGAGAATAGTGAATTCATGCAATATTAAGAAACCAACATCGTGTATGTCTGCAATCGACACACACACACACACTATGGAGCGAAAAAGTTGATAGCAAACCCTACCAGAACAAAAACAAATGATAGAAACATCCACCCCATCATATTACATGGCAGCATAAAATTTATGAACACTTAGTCTAACATGGGTGGCAACTATGTACGCTTTCACTGATCTTTTGTTCTTCACATTCTTGCAATCAAACTTTGTTCAAGGGATGGACGACCTTTTGGCGAGGAGTCGTGTCATTGAATCCGATGCCCTTCCTTTTGGTGGGGAAGATGATGAACACAAAGCTGGACAGAAACGCCATTCCCAATGGCAGGTTCTTGAGCAGCTGTTGTGTGTTCCTGCCGCCATCCGGGAAGAAGCAGTTTTGCAGCCCCACATCGCTGAACGCCATTACGAGGAAAACCACCGCGGTGAAGAAGGCATGGACGAAGTCCAGCAGCTGGAGGCGGAGCCTCCGAAATTGGTCGAGATCGTTCCACTCTTGCTTCTCCTCATCGTTGGAGAAGTTGAACACGTTGAAGCCACGTAATGTGGCGAAGCCGTAATATAGCTTTCCATCGCGGCGACCCACGACGCTGTCGGTGAAGGAGAAGAAGAGGCAGGCCAAGGCGAAGACACCAACCAACGCCGTGGTAAGCCAATGGTTGGAGGTCTCGCACTTGCCGTGGTTGGTGAAGGATGGAGCCAACGCCTGGTATGTCAGCACCGTGCCGGTGGGCAGGAGCTGAGCAAGGTTTGCGACGCTCGACATGACCTTGTTCATGGTAGGCGTTGGCGCTGCCGTGACGGTAGCTGCTATCTCACTGTCATCGTTGTTGATTGGTGGAATTATCTGGTTTGCCGTGGATGGCCGACAAGAAGAAGAAGATGCCATTGTACGTACGTCTGTGCTTGATCAGGGGGAGCTCGTGTCCTAAGGAATGTTCAAGTTGCAGTTATATAGGCAAATTAATCCGCTGCGGATGGTTCCAAAGTCAAAAGTCCAAGTTAGGTACACATGCATGCATGTATACCTTGGTTTGAACCACTGAAAAAAAATAGTGTGTGCTTGCTAAATAAATTAATGTACAATGTCTCGATTAATTGCACACTATAGAGCGACATGGGATATGCTAATAATGTATTTTAATGGTGGCAGTATTTTTTTAATTGGTTTGAACTCTCTAGATAGGTGTGTTTAAAAGTTTGTGTAAATTGTAATTAATTATAACCATGACTAGTTAAGCTAGCACGTTAATTTCATTGGTACTATATATATTTTCATTGGTACCCGTATAAAGTGTGCATTGACGAAGAGTTGAGATTCGTGCGTTCAGATTTTGTTCATATATTTCGAAGCCTTAAGATACACCTTGAGACACGCACACAAAATCTCATAAAGCTTAGTAAAAACCTGACGAGCGCACTCTTCTTTTACTGGTACACAATGAAACATTATAGTATACGTGGGATGTATCTACGTTCGTTTGAGCGTCAAATAATACGCGGTCTATATCCATCTGTTTGAGGGTTAAATAATATAGGACGGAGGGAGTATCTAGACATCTGTTTGAGCGTCAAACAATATGGGACGGAGGGTGTAACAAACTTCGTATGTAAAGTAACTTGGTGCAGCGACTCGTGCCAATGGCATGGTCATGACAAGAGAGAGACGTATGCATTGACACGGTAAAGAAAGCGACCTCTCACAGTACGAGCGGCTGTTCGACAAGGCATCCATATCTAGCTTCTATCTATTCTAGTTGCCGGACAAGTAAAGAAACGACGTTCAAGGCGAAAATACCTTTCCGCTCTCGAGCTCAAATGAGCTCGGTGCACAGTAAAATAAAAAAATTCAAAAAAAATTGATTTTTTTGGAAGAAACATTGACAAAAGTTCTAAGTGCTTGCAGAAATTCGTTATGGAATCACATTTCTCTAAGGTGTGGCAAAAAAATAAATTCAGTGCTCCCAAATGCTTTTGAAAATAGCATTTCCAGAGTACCGATTTTGTTTTTTCGCCACACCTTCTAGGAATGTGATTTCATGACGAATTTTTGCAAGCACTTAAAACTTTTGTCAATGTTTCTCACAAATTTTTTTGGAATTTTTTGAATTTTTTTGATTTTGTTTTGATTTTAATATTCACCCGAGCTCATTTGAGCTCAGATGCAGAAACCCTGCGTCCCGTTCAAGGTCCATATGTACAATGACCAAGTTGAAGAAGCAATCCGAAACAAGCATAGTAGCAGTTTCGCCCTCATGGCTGCTAGAGTAACGACGGTGGGACATTGGAACGTTTTTATCATTCTCGCAGTCACAGAAATCTGTGTGAACTGCATGCTGTATTGCAGTTTCATGTACGTACATATAAATCTTCGATTGGTCTGTACAATTGTATTTTATTGTTGTATAAAGAAATGTAGTGCCGGGCCTTTCTAATAAACCAGAACAAAGCTATCCTTGTGCACATAGAATGGTTTTCACTTTTAGTATAGTTTCGTATTAATCTCAGTGTATACTGAAATTATTGACTTAGTCGACATATTTCAGCAATAGTTGTTACACAAATGTTCAATTTTTTAAATACGCTTAAAGGATCTGGTTGGATTTCAGTCAAAATCAATTGAAAAGTGCGGTCCTTTGGCCGAAATGAAAACCAAAGTAACTGAATATGAGTGAAATTCAGTGACTTTGACAAACGCTGCAATATTTACGAAACTGAAATTTAAAACCATGGCAAGTAATACAAAATTTCAGATAACCATTGGCATAGAAAGCTACCCTTCAGCCGGCTGATGCATGTGTAGTGTCCGCCGCCTTCGTAGCCGTCGGATCAATCCGGATGGAGTGCTCACATTGCCACAAGCCCCACGTAGTCATTTTTTTTGGAACAATGGTCTTGTTTCAGAAGGTTCCTACAAGAAAGGTCTTGTTTTAGAAGAAGAAGAAAGGGTTGATGGTGAAGTTTTTTTTTCCGGCAACACTGGTTTTGTTTCAGAAAGAAAAAAATGGTTCAATGAAAAAAAAATTCCTCTCCAACAGAGGTCTTGTTTCAGAAATATAACCCCATCTTCAGAAAGCGTTGGAGGAGCGCTCCTTTAGAGCGTGAGAGGTCAGACATTGCAACACGAGGCATGTTTCAGAAACATAGACTCGGTTGCAGAAAACATTGGAGAAGCACCCGCATGAGAGGTCCTCGCCATAGTGCTGGAGCAGAGGTGGCAATTGCTCATGATGCTGGGGTGGAGGAGCCGTGGCAACTCCAACAACCGGAGGCACTCAATGGTCGAGGCGCTCGGGCCATGGCGACGCAGCAGCTGCGCTCCAGCCTAGGGTGTGCGTGTCTTGGCCAGCTGTTGTGTCCACGAACCATTGCAACAAGGTCCTTGTTGCAAAACCCTTGAGCGCAACAACCTATAGCTGTTGCAAAAGTTCTTGGTTGGCTGGGACGGTAGATCGAACGACTGTTTTGGGCGGCATCAACGGCTGCCGAGGCGGCCGATCTAATCAATTTATCACCTGCGGACGCAGTGCCCATGTAGTATTCCCTAAGGTAAATACATCTGGAGAACATGCACCGATCGTTCTGCCATACTTATGTTTGCTGAATCCACTGGTGCTGATGAGCAGACATGCATGGCATATGGCATGAGACTATGAGAGAGACGTCTACCCCATGTGCATACATCTAACCTCGAATCAAATGAAAATACAACTGAGGCTGCAGGCTGCTCGTAGCGTCTGTTGGAGCCGCCGGCATGTATAGATATACATTTTTATATATGTACGTACTTACACGCGTATATGGATAACTCTGCAACTACATGACCTTGAACGAATACAAAATTAAACTTACACTGACATATAGAGTACTCAACTTGGAGAAAAACAATAATCACGGATGCTAGAATGACAGCCGGACATCGATGGTTTTTTATCCTTCTTGGGGCCAGAGGAATCTCTCGGTGCATTGCATTATGCATCGTAGACATAAATGTGTAGTTTAAGATAACCAACATGAGTGTGGTTCTTAAGTAATGACATTATAGCCGATGCAAAAAAAAAATCCTGTGGAGATATAAGCCGATGTTGATCGTGTGGAGATAGAAGCATTCGATCTCCGGGGAGAAGTTTCTTCTCCATTTTGACATGGCGATGATTGAAGGAAATAATATCGGGGGTATACATTGGAGAATAACGATGCTATGAGATCAGCAGAGACAAGTGGCTGTGGTGAGAAAGGTCTAACTTGATGAAGATATAGACCCGGTCTCATGGAATATTTTTCCGCTGGTCCATGAACTAAGCTAAGTGTGATGTCACCACAGTAGAGATTTCTTCTATGGAATCGCCTGAGAGGGGAAAGAACATTCCAGCAGAAGGAGACGTCTACGGTAACCACGTGCATGCACGCATGGACCCACAAATCCAACGGAAATAAAACTGCGGCTGCTAGCTTGTAGCCGCCGACATGTTTATATCTATGTACGTGTGTACATGGACAACTCTGTAAGCATTGGATCTTGAGCATGCAATTTTTTATACTATGTAAGACCTAACAAGGTTGGAGGAAAACAATCATCACGGCTGCTAGAATGACAGCCGGACATGCATTGATGGTTTTTTTTAATCTTCCTCGAGGTCAGAGGAATCTCATGGTGCATCGCAGGATGTATGGTGTACTCCCTTTTTTTAGTCTGTATATAAGGTTTGGTCAAAGTCAAGCTTTGTAAAGTTTGACTAATTTTATATTAAAAAATATAAACATTGAAAATATGAAATCAATGTTATTAGATGCATCACAAAATGTATTTTCATACTATATAGTTTTAATACTGTTGATGTTTATATTTTTTTATATAAATTTGGTCAAACTTTGTGTATTTTAACTTTGACCAAATCTTATATGCGGAGTAAAAAGAAACGGAGGGAGTACGTGGTAGCGTGTGGATGTATATTTTAAGCCAACTAACGATAACCAACATGAGTAATTTAATTATACTTTGCAGCCAGCACGTTAAACTGGACGGTATTCTTTCAGGAAGGTAATGATGTGAAATCAGGTCTGTGGGTTGCCTGGCGGCTGCTAATGCGGCAGCCGGACGGACGCCATTGGTGGCACTTGTTGACCACTACAGCCTGTGGCGGCAGAAGCAGATTACAGGGGACGCCGAGTGGTCCATGCATGTCAGAGTTTCTCTTCGGATCCGGTGATTGACTTCAATAGGGAGATGCGAACTATAGACAACGGCTTAACGCAGAGAAATGGTTGTGCAGTCGCGGCGGATACACATTGCGTGTAGCTGCTGGAATCGTGCAAAAGAGGTGGCGACAACACATAAAGGATATCGATGGTGGTGCTACTCGAGCACCCTGTTTCGACCCCTAGGGTGAAAACCTAGGTGAAAGTGCAATTGCCACTCAATTATGATTTTGGTGTTGATCACAATATGATTTGCGAGGATTAATGTCAATCGGTTGCTAAGTTAATCTCACGACATTGGCATATCTATGTGTCTAGGGACGTAGGTAGCCCTATAGATACAAAAATGGAAAAAAGATGGTGTTCTTCGACGGCTCGGAAAGTTTTTCGGTTTCTTTTTGTGTCCTAGGAACATCCGTACTATTAAGAGGGGTTGCTGTGATTTTGGAATTGTGGAACTGAAATCTTTTCCATACACCTTTCTCCCAATCCTTGTTAGGTATCGCTAGAAGGAGAAGACACCGATTTCTTTCCTTGCTAGTAGTCCGGGTGCCCGGGGCTCCCATGGTCCGGGTGCCGGGAGGCACAAGAGATATGGCCACTAGGTTCGGCCGGGTCCGGGTGCCCAGGGTCACCCGAAAGTCAAGAGAGTGTGGAATGTATAAATTTGATATAATTAGCTTAGAATGAGTGCACCTCTGTTTCATCAGCTAAAGCTACCTACAGATTCTAATGTTTCAAATGGATTACACATACAACTATTGGATGGCCTTTACTTTCTACTCCCTCCGTTTCTAAATAGTTGTTTTTTCTACATATTTCAACAAGTGACTACATAAGAAGCAATATGAATGAATCTACACTCTAAAATATGTCTATATATATATATATATATATATATATATATATATATATCCGTATATGGTAGTCCATTTGAAATCTCTACAAAGACTTATATTTAGGAACGGAGGGAGTAGTTATTTAATTAACAATAATTTGAGCCTAAACAGAAACATTGCGGCAAGGAACTTCAATTGAAAATCTTGGCAAGTAATATGTTGTTAAATAGTTAATGAATTTCCTGGGGAAATCATCCGGTATTGATGTTGGTCTGCTTATATTTCACTTATTTCTTCAGCCAAACGGTAGCATTAAGAACCAAAGAAGAATGGTAGAAAAGAAAAGTCACCTTAGTTTTCAGTTTCCCCCATTAAGAACCAAAGAAGAATGACAGAAAAGAAAAGACACCTTACTTTTCAGTTTCTCCCACATCGTCATTTTTCATCTGTTCATACATGGAGTTTGAACCGTCGGCGCGTTGATGCCGATGCAGGCCAGAGTTTGTAATGCGCTCGACGTCGTCTTGAAGAAGTAACGGCGCGGCGATGCCGGCGCGCCCGACCCACGCACTTTGTCGGTCCATGATGTGGTCTTGGCGATGCCGAACTTCCAGTTGGTTAGTCCGAGGTGGCAATGCGACGTGATTGATCTCGGCTTGATGAAGTGACCGCGCGGAGATGCTGGCGCAGGTCGGCGTCCATGGAGCAACAACGTCGGACCTGTTTGACACTGATGCGCGGTGACGAAAACCTTGGAAAAGGCTCCAAAATGGTAGGCACATGTTTGAGAACAGAACACAATACCTTAGAAAAATTCTCTAAAAATGTTTTCGTGCAGAATCTAATTTGAAAGATGATGCACTGATTGAGCCGCCCCGGGAGTTTGAATTGTCTGATAGAGCTGACATTTTGTGGGGTTTTGTCGACATAGCAATTCCGCATGATATGAATGGTCGGATCTTCAAGTGGTTTTTTGAGCTGACCACTGGACACCCCGTCCCAAACATGTGCGGATTTCGGCCCAGATAGGGTAGGGCCTCAGTATATTCAGCGATTGCTGGAGATTCTGCCATATGAATGCAATGAACTTTTTTGGACCGTTGTAGACTAAATTTCGCATGATTCGATCGAAGAAATTGTTAAAGCGATGCTCAAGGATGACGGAAGGGCAAAAACAAATTCGCTACCCAAAAATTTGTGTACAGTCACACGATGGCAATGTTGATGTTGAACCTGTGAGCTCGATGGACGAATTTCTCCATGATCTTCGTTGAGATCAAAGTTGAAGTTGACGAAGACACCCACTGATCTATGATAGATCTAACATGGGGTATAGTCCTCGACTTGGCTGAGGTAACCAGCCGAGTTGGTGCCGAAGATGCTCCCGTCGAAGATGAAAATCTGTTCTGGTGCGTAGAGCACGCCGGAACCGATCTCATCTTCCATCACATCGCTGGGACTAGACATAGGGACATGTATGGGCCAGTCATGATGGAGTCAAATCCAGTAGATCTAGGGTAGGGGGTCCTGAGCTGGTAGCCTTGCTGAGATGATAACAGAGACACAAATTTTACCTAGGTTCGGGCTCTATCGAAGACATAATACCTCTGATGACCCACAAGTATAGGGGATCTATCGTAGTCCTTTCGATAAGTAAGAGTGTCGAACCCAACGAGGAGCAGAAGAAAATGATATGCAGTTTTCAGCAAGGTATCCTCTGCAAGCATTGAAATTATCAGTAACACGTAGTTTTGTGATAAGATAATTTGTAACGGGTAACAAATAGTAAAAGTAAATAAGGTGCAGCAAGATGGCCCAGTCCTTTTTGTAGCAAAGGACAAGCCTGGACAAACTCTTATATAAAGGAAAGCGCTCCCGAGGACAAATGGGAATTATCGTCAAGCTAGTTTTCATCACGCTCATACGATTCGCGTTCGGTACTTTGATAATTTGATATGTGGGTGGACCGGTGCTTGGGTGCTGCCCTTCCTTGGACAAGCATCCCACTTATGATTAACCCCTCTTGCAAGCATCCGCAACTACAGAAGAAGTATTAAGGTAAACCTAACCATAGCATGAAACATATGGATCCAAATCAGCCCCTTACGAAGCAACTCATAAACTAGCGTTTAAGCTTCTGTCACTCTAGCAACCCATCATCTACTTATTACTTCCCAATGCCTTACCCTAGGCCCAAACAATGGTGAAGTGTCATGTAGTCGACGTTCACATGACACCACTAGAGGAGAGACAACACACATCTCATCAAAATATTGAACGAATAGCAAATTCACATGACTACTTATAGCAAGACTTCTCCAATGTCCTCAGGAACGAACGTAACTACTCACAAATCATATTCATGTTCATAATCAGAGGGGAATTAATATGCATAAAGGATCCGAACATATGATCTTCCACCAATTAAACCAACTAGCATCAACTACAAGGAGTAATCAACACTACTAGCAACCCACAGGTACCAATCTGAGGTTTTGGGACAAAGATTGGATACAAGAGATGAACTAGGGTTTGAGATGAGATGGTGCTGGTGACGATGTTGATGGAGATTGACCCCCTCCCAATGAGAGGATCAATAATGATGACGGTGGTGATGATTTTTCCCTCCTGGAGGGAAGTTTCCCCGGCAGAACAGCTACGCCAGAGCCCTAGATTGGTTCCGCCTCGTAGCGGCGGAGTTTCGTCCTGAGAGCTTGCTTATGATTTTTTCCATGGCAAAAGACCTCATATAGCAGAAGATGGGCACTGGAGGCCTGCCAGGGGGCCCAGGAGGAAGGGGGCGCGCCCAGGGGGTAGGGCGTGCCCCCCACCCTCGTGGATGGTGGATGGCTGATACATCTCCAACGTATCTATAATTTTTGATTGCTCCATGAAATTATATTATCTGTTCTGGATGTTAATGGGATTTATTTTACACTTTTATATCATTTTTGGGACTAACCTATTAACCGGAGGCCCGGCCCAAATTGCTGTTTTTTTTGCCTATTTCAGTGTTTCATAGAAAAGGAATATCAAACGAAGTCCAAACGGAATGAAACCTTCGGGAACATGATTTTCTCAACAAACGTGATCTAGGAGACTTGGAGTGGGCGTCAAGAAACAATCGAGGAGGCCACGAGGCAGGGGGCGTGCCCTCCACCCTCGTGGGCCCCACGTTGCTCCACCGACCTACTTCTTCCTCCTATATAGGTCCACATACCCCGCAAACATCCAGGAGCACCACGAAAACCTAATTCCATCGCCGCAACCTTCTGTACCCGAGAGATCCCATCTTGGGGCCTTTTCCGGAGCTCTGCCGGAGGGGGCATTGATCACGGAGGGCCTCTACATCAACTCCATGGCGTCTCCGGTGATGTGTGAGTAGTTTACTTTAGAACTTTGGGTCCACAGCTAGTAGCTAGATGGCTTCTTCTCTCTCTTCGGATCTCAATACAAAGTTCTCCTCGATTATCTTGGAGATCTATTCGTTGTAATCTTCTTTTGCGGTGTGTTTGTCGAGATTCGATGAATTGAGGGTTTACGATCCATATTATCTATGAACAACATTTAATTCTTCTCTGAATTCTTTTATGTATGATTGGTTTATCTTTGCAAGTCTCTTCGAATTATCAGTTTGGTTTGGCCTACTAGATTGATCTTTCTTGCAATGGGAGAAGTGCCTAGCTTTCGGTTCAATCTTGCGGTGTCCTTTCCCAATGACAGCAAGGGCAGCAAAGCACGTATTGGATTGTTGCCATCGAGGATAAAAATATGGGGTTTATATCATATTGCACGACTTTATCCCTCTACATCATGTCGTCTTGCTTAAGGCGTTACTCTGTTCTTATGAACTTAATACTCTAGATGCATGATGGATAGCGGTCGATGTGTGGAGTAATAATAGTAATAATAGCGGTAGATGGGGTTTATATCATATTGCACGACTTTATCCCTCTACTTTACTGCATCACCCTTTCCTCTTCAAGGGAAAAACCAACGCAGTGCTCAAGAGGTAGCAAGAAGGATTTATGGCGCCGTTGCCGGGGAGATCTACGCCAAGTCAAGACATACGAAGTACCCATCACACTCTTATCCTCCACATTACATTATTTGCCATTTGCCTCTCGTTTTACTCTCCCCCACTTCACCCTTGCCATTTTATTCGCCCTCTTTTAATCTCACCCTCTCTTTCCGTTCGCCTCTTTTTCCTTCCTGCCTTCTCTGTGCTCGTTCTCTTTGCAATCTGTTGCCATCATGCCTGAAACTGGGGAGGTTATCGTTGGTAAGGATAGTAATATGGAAAACTTTGATGCTATTGATGATCCTCTTGAAAACCCTACTATTTTGCACACTAAAAAGTTTCGCATTGGCAGCGGTAATATTATTGGGAAGGGAGTTATCCAAGATTTCTTTACTTGTGTCGGTGCTTTGCCCACCATGAGTGGATCTATCCTTCATAAAACTAGTAGTCTCGCAGATGCTATATCTTTGCTCATAGTTGAACTTGAAAGACAATTTTTACATATGCATCCTTCCATACAAAGGATTTTCCTAGAATTTTCTAATATTGAGCATTCTTCTGTTAAGCGAGCTGCTACCATCTTTTTAGCTCATGAGTTCATATTTATAATAAAAGAAGCCAATGAAATTTTTGCGTATTATAGGGTGGACGCTGGCCCTCCTCCCATAGAAGCGACCCTTTTCTATCAAGAAGACATTATGCGTTTACGATCGTTAGATCATGTTGCTTTTAATGAAAACCTTAGAAAAAAGGTTCCTACCGATGCTCTTTTTAATAGGATCTCTGAACTTAATTATAATTTTTCCATCCAGAACAACTGGCTAAGTTTTTCCCTTGAACAAAGGATCATGACTTTTTGTCGAAAGAATGCTTATAATGATGAATTGATTGTGCAATATGAGGGGCCAAAGGAGGAACCAATACCTCCCGAGCTTGATCTTGGGGACTTTTGTCCCATTAAATTTAGCCCTTTTGATTACTTTTGCTTGCCACAAAGAAAACTTGCTGCTGAACATAGGGAGTATGAGATGAGTTTTTGCGATTTACCTTATCATTATCATGGCAATACCTCGATCTATCTTTGCTTTTATGCCTAGCTAGGGGCGTTAAACGATAGCGCTTGTTGGGAGGCAACCCAATTTTATTTTTATTCCTTGCTTTTTGCTCCTGTTTAGTAATAAATAATTTATGTAGCCTCTGTTTTGGTTGTGTATTTTGTGTTTAATTAGTGTTTGTTCCAAGTAGAACCGTTGGGAAAACTTGGGGAAAGTCTTTTTGATCTTGCTATAAAAAACAGAAACTTTAGCGCTCACGAGAATTGCTGCAATTTTTATTTGGAAGGTGCTATTTAGTTATTTTTTAGATGATTAATAGATAAATTCCTCACGTCCAGAAATTTATTTTAGAATTTTTGGGGTTCCAGAAGTTTGCGTTAGCTACAGATTACTACAGTCTGTTCTGTTTTTGACAGATTCTGTTTTTCTTGTGTTGTTTGCTTATTTTGATGAATCTATGGCTAGTAAAAGAGTTTATAAACCATAGAGAAGTTGGAATACAGTAGGTTTAACACCAATATAAATCAAGAATGAGTTCATTACAGTAACATGAAGTGGTGTTTTGTTTTCTTTCGCTAACGGAGCTCACGAGATTTTCTATTTTGAGTTTTGTGTTGTGAAGTTTTCATGTTTTGGATAAAGATTTGAAGGATTATGGAACAAGGAGTGGCAAGAGACTAGGCTTGGGAATGCCCATGGCACCCCAAGGTAAAATTCTAAGCTTGGTGATGCCCCGGAAGCTTGGGGATGCCCGGGAAGGCATCCCCTCTTCTGTCTTCGTCTATCGGTAACTTTACTTGGAGCTATATTTTTATTCACCACATGATATGTGTTTTTCTTGGAGTGTCTTGTATGATTTGAGTCTTTGCTTTTTAGTTTACCACAATCATCCTTTGCTTTACACACCTTTTGAGGGAGACTCACATGATTTGAAATTTATTAGAATACTCTATGTGTTTCACTTATATCTTTTGAGCCATAAAGTTTTTGCTCTAGTGCTTCACTTATATCTTTTAGAGCACGGCAGTGGTTTTATTTTATAGAAATAATTGATCTCTCATGCTTCACTTATATTATTTTGAGAGTCCTTTAGAACAACATGGAAATTTTCTTTTAGGAATAATATAAAAACTTTTATAGAACTGTATTGAATACTAAGAGAAGTTTGATACTTGATGATTGTTTTGAGATATGGAGATGGTGATATTAGAGTCATGCTAGTTGAGTAGTTGTGAATTTGAGAAATACTTGTGTTGAAGTTTGTGATTCCTGTAGCATGCACGCATGGTGAACCGTTATGTGATGAAGTCGGAGCATGATTTATTTATTGATTGTCTTCCTTATGAGTGACGGTCGGGGACAAGCGATGGTCTTTTCCTACCAATCTATCCCCTAGGAGCATGTGCGTAATACTTTGTTTCGATAACTAATAGATTTTTGCAATAAGTATGTGAGTTCTTTATGACTAATGTTGAGTCCATGGATTATACACACTCTCACCCTTTCACCATTGCTAGCCTCTCTAGTATCACGCAACTTTCGCCGGTACCATAAACCCACCACTTACCATCCTCAAAACAGCCACCATACCTACCTATTATGGCATTTCCATAGCCATTTCGAGATATATTGTCATGCGACTTTCCATCGTTCCGTTATTATGACATGCTTCATCATTGTCATATTGCTTGCATGATCATGTAGTTGACATCGTATTTGTGGCAAAGCCACCGTTCATAATTTCATACATGTCACTCATGCATCATTGCACATCCCGGTACACCGCCGGAGGCCTTCACATAGAGTCATATTTTGTTCTAAGTATTGAGTTGTAATTCTTGAGTTGTAAGTAAATTAAAGTGTGATGATCATCATTATTAGAGCATTGTCCCAGTGAGGAAAGGATGATGGAGACTATGATTCCCCCACAAGTCGAGATGAGAATCCGGACGAAAAAAAGAAAAGAGGCTAAAAAGGAAAAAAAAGAAAGAAGGCCCAAATAAAGAAAAGAGAGAAAAAGAGAGAAGGGACAATGTTACTATACTTTTTCCACACTTGTGCTTCAAAGTAGCACCATGATCTTCATGATAGAGAGTCTCCTATGTTATCACTTTTATATACTACTGGGAATTTTAGATTATAGAACTTGGCTTGTATATTCCAATGATGGGCTTCCTCAAAATTGCCCTAGGTCTTCATGAGCAAGCAAGTTGGATGCACACCCACTTAGTTCTTTTGTTGAGCTTTCATACACTTATAGCTCTAGTGCATCCGTTGCATGGCAATCCCTACTCACTCACATTGATATCTATTGATGGGCATCTCCATAGCCTGTTGATACTCCTAGTTGATGTGAGACTATCTTCTCCTTTTTGTCTTCTCCACAACCACCATTCTATTCCACATATAGTTCTATATCCATGGCTCACACTCATATATTGTGTGAAGATTGAAAAAGTTTGAGAAGATCAAAAGTATGAAACAATTGCTTGGCTTGTCATCGGAGTTGTGCATGATTTAAATATTTTGTGTGGTGAAGATAGAGCATAGCCAGACTATATGATTTTGTAGGGATAACTTTCTTTGGCCATGTTATTTTGAGAAGACATGATTGCTTAGTCAGTATACTTGAAGTATTATTATTATTATGTCAATATTAAACTTTCATCTTGAATCTTTCGGATCTGAACATTCATGTCACAATAAAGAAAAATTGCATTGAGAAATATGTTAGAAAGCATTCCACACCAAAAATTCTTTTTTATCATTTACCTACTCGAGGACGAGCAGGAATTAAGCTTGAGGATCCTTGATACATCTCCAACGTATCTATAATTTTTGATTGATCCATGCTATTATATTATCTGTTTTGGATGTTAATGGGCTTTATTTTACACTTTCATATCATTTTTGGGACTAACCTATTAACCGGAGGCCCAGCCCAAATTGCTATTTTTTTACCTATTTCAGTGTTTCGTAGAAAAGGAATATCAAACGAAGTCCAAACGGAATGAAACCTTCGGGAACATGATTTTCTCAACAAACGTGATCTAGGAGACTTGGAGTGGGCGTCAAGAAACAATCGAGGAGGCCATGAGGCAGGGGGGCGCGCCGTCCACCCTCGTGGGCCCCGTGTTGCTCCACCGACCTACTTCTTCCTCCTATATAAGTCCATGTACCCCGCAAACATCCAGGAGCACCACGAAAACCTACTTCCATCACCGCAACCTTCTGTACCCGAGAGATCCCATCTTGGGGCCTTTTCCGGAGCTCTGCCGGAGGGGGCATTGATCACGGAGGGCCTCTACATCAACTCCATGGCCTCTCCGGTGATGTGTGAGTAGTTTTCTTTAGACCTTTGGGTCCACAGCTAGTAGCTAGATGGCTTCTTCTCTCTTTGTATCTCAATACAAAGTTCTCCTCGATTCTCTTGGAGATCTATTCGTTGTAATCTTCTTTTGCGGTGTGTTTATCGAGATCCAATGAATTGTGGGTTTATGATCCAGATTATCTAGGAACAATATTTGATTCTTCTCTGAATTCTTTTATGTATGATTGGTTTATCTTTGCAAGTCTCTTCGAATTATGAGTTTGGTTTGGCCTACTAGATTGATCTTTCTTGCAATGGGAGAAGTGCTTAGCTTTCGGTTCAATCTTGCGGTGTCCTTTCCCAATGGCAGCAGGGGCAGCAAGGCACGTATTCTATTGTTGCCATCGAGGATAAAAAGATTGGGTTTATATCATATTGCATGACTTTATCCCTCTACATCATGTCGTCTTGCATAAGGCGTTACTCTGTTCTTATGAACTTAATACTCTAGATGCATGCTGGATAGCGGTCGATGTGTGGAGTAATAATAGTAGATGCAGGCAGGAGTCGGTCTACTTGTCACGGACGTGATGCCTATATACATGATCATGCCTAGATATTCTCATAATTATTCGCTTTTCTATTAATTGCTCGACAGTAATTTGTTCCCCCACCGTAATACTTAAGCTATCTTGAGAGAAGCCACTAGTGAAACCTATGTCCCCCGGGTCTATTTTCCATTATACAAGTTTCCAATCTATTTTATTTTGCAATCTTTACTTTCAATCTATATCATAAAAATATCAAAAATATTTATCTTATTATTATTATCTCTATTAGATCTCACTCTTCCAAGTGGTCGTGAAGGGATTGACAACCCCTTTTATCGCGTTGGTTGCGAGGTTCTTATTTGTTTGTGTAGGTACGAGGTGACCCGCGTATGGTCTCCTACTGGATTGATACATTGGTTCTCAAAAACTGAGGGAAATACTTATGCTACTTAACCGCATCACCCTTTCCTCTTCAAGGGAAAACCAACGCAGTGCTCAAGAGGTAGCAAGAAGGATTTCTGGCGCCGTTACCGGGGATATCTACGCCAAGTCAAGACATACGAAGTACCCATCACAACTCTTATCCTCCGCATTACATTATTTTCCATTTGCCTCTCGTTTTCCTCTCCCCACTTCACCCTTGCCATTTTATTCGCCCTCTTTTCCTCTTCCCCTCTCTTTTCGTTCGCCTCTTTTTCCTTCCTGCCTTCTGTTTGCTCGTTCTCTTTGCAATCTGTTGCCATCATGTCTGAAACTGGGGAGGTTATCGTTGGTAAGGATAGTAATACGGAAAACTTTGACGCTATTGATGATCCTCTTGAAAACCCTACTATTTTGCACACTAAAAAGTTTCGCATTGGCAGCGGTAATATTATTGGGAAGGGAGTTATCCAAGATTTCTTTACTTGTGTCGGTGCTTTGCCCACCATGAGTGGATCTATCCTTCATAAAACTAGTAGTCTCGCAGATGCTATATCTTTGCTCATAGTTGAACTTGAAAGACAATTTTTACATATGCATCCTTCCATACAAAGGATTTTCCTAGAATTTTCTAATATTGAGCATTCTTCTGTTAAGCGAGCTGCTACCATCTTTTTAGCTCATGAGTTCATATTTATAATAAAAGAAGCCAATGAAATTTTTGCGTATTATAGGGTGGACGCTGGCCCTCCTCCCATAGAAGCGACCCTTTTCTATCAAGAAGACATTATGCGTTTACGATCGTTAGATCATGTTGCTTTTAATGAAAACCTTAGAAAAAAGGTTCCTACCGATGCTCTTGTTAATAGGATCTCTGAACTTAGTGATAATTTTGCCATCCAGAACAATGGGCTAGGTTTTTCCCTTGAACAAAGGATCATGACTTTTTGTTGAAAGAATGCTTATAATGATGAATTGATTGTGCAATATGAGGGGCCAAAGGAGGAACCAATACCTCCCGAGCTTGATCTTGGGGACTTTTGTCCCATTAAATTTAGCCCTTTTGATTACTTTTGCTTGCCACAAAGAAAACTTGCTGCTGAATATAGGGAGTATGAGATGAGTTTTCGCGATTTACCTTATCATTATCATGGCAATACCTCGATCTATCTTTGCTTTTATGCCTAGCTAGGGGCGTTAAACGATAGCGCTTGTTGGGAGGCAAGCCAATTTTATTTTTATTCCTTAATTTTTGCTCCTGTTTAGTAATAAATAATTTATGTAGCCTCTGTTTTGGTTGTGTATTTTGTGTTTAACTAGTGTTTGTTCCAAGTATAACCATTCGGAAGACTTGGGGAAAGTATTTTTGATCTTGCTGTAAAAAACAGAAACTTTACCGCTCACGAGAATTGCTGCAATTTTTATTTGCAAGGTGATATTTAGTTAATTTTTTTGCAGATGATTAATATATAAATTCCTCACGTCCAAAAATTTATTTTAGAATTTTTGGGGTTCCAGAAGTTTGCGTTAGCTACAGATTACTACAGACTATTCTGTTTTTGACAGATTCTGTTTTCTTGTGTTGTTTGCCCAGCCCAAATTGCCGTTTTTTTTGCCTATTTCAATGTTTCGTAGAAAAGGAATATCAAACGAATTCCAAATGGAATGAAACCTTCGGGAACGTGATTTTCTCAACAAAATCCAGGAGACTTGGAGTGGGCATCAAGAAGCAATCGAGGAGGCCACGAGGCAGGGGGCGCGCCTACCCCCCTGGGCGCGCCCTCCACCCTCGTGGGCCCCTCGTTGCTCCACCGACCTACTTCTTCCTCCTATATAAGTACACGTACCCCGCAAACATGCAGGAGCACCACGAAAACCTAATTCCATCGCCGCAACCTTCTGTACCCGAGAGATCCCATCTTGGGGCCTTTTCTGGTGCTCCGCCGGAGGGGGCATTGATCACGGAGGGCCTCTATATCAACTCCATGGCCTCTCCAGTGATGTGTGAGTAGTTTACTTCAGACCTATTCGGGTCCATAGCTAGTAGCTAGATGGCTTCTTCTCTCTTTTTGGATCTCAATACAAAGTTCTCCTCGATTCTCTTGGAGATCTATTCGATGTAATCTTCTTTTGCGGTGTGTCTGTCGAGATATGATGAATTGTGGGTTTATGATCCAGATTATCTATGAACAATATTTGATTATTCTCTGAATTCTTTTATGTATGATTGGTTTATCTTTGCAAGTCTCTTTGAATTGTCAGCTTGGTTTGGCCTACTAGATTGATCTTTCTTGCAATGGGAGAAGTGCTTAGCTTTGGGTTCAATCTTGCGGTGCTCGATCCCAGTGACAGTAGGGGAAACAACACGTATTGTATTGTTTCCATCGAGGATAAAAAGATGGGGTTTATATCATATTGCATGAGTTTATCCCTCTACATCATGTCGTCTTGCTTAAGGCGTTACTCTGTTCTTATGAACTTAATACTCTAGATGCATGTTGGATAGCGGGCGATGTGTGGAGTAATAGTAGTAGATGCAGGAAGGAGTCGGTCTACTTGTCACGGGCGTGATGCCTATATACATGATCATGCCTAGATATTCTCATAATTATTCGCTTTTCTATCAATTGCACGACAGTAATTTGTTCACCCACCATAATACTTAAGCTATCTTGAGAGAAGCCACTAGTGAAACCTACGGCCCCCGGGTCTATTTTCCATTATACAAGTTTCCAATCTATTTTATTTGCAATCTTTACTTTCAATCTATATCATAAAAGTACCAAAAATATTTATCTTATTATTATTATCCCTATCAGATCTCACTCTTGCAAGTGGTCGTGAAGGGATTGACAACCCCTTTATCGCGTTGGTTGCGAGGTTCTTATTTGGTTGTGTAGGTACGAGGTGACTCGCGCGTGGTCTCCTACTAGATTGATACCTTGGTTCTCAAAAACTGAGGGAAATACTTACGCTGCTTTACTGCATCACCCTTTCCTCTTTAAGTGTAAACCAACGCAGTGCTCAAGAGGTAGCAGTGGCCCCCCTCTGGTACTTCCTTCGCCCAATATTTTTTATATATTCTAAAACGTGCTCCCTTGAAGTTTCAGGACTTTTGGAGTTGTGTAGAATATGTCTCTAATATTTGCTCCTTTTCCAGCCCAGAATTCCAGCTGTCGGCATTCCCCCTCTTCATGTAAACCTTGTAAAATAGGAGAGAATAGGCATAAATATTGTGACATAATGCGTAATAACAGTTCGTAATGCAATAAATATCGATATAAAAGCTTGATGCAAAATTGACGTATCAACTCCCCCAAGCTTAGACCTCACTTGTTCTCAAGCGGAAGCCGATATATAAAAATATGACCACATGTTTAGAGATAGAGGTGTCGATAAAAATAAAATACTGACATGAGAGCATCATGATAATTCTTAAAATAGCAACATATATATTCACAGTTTCAAGTATGAATCATAAACTTCATTGAAAACTAACAAACTATAATCTCAGTCATTGAAGAAATTGCAATTTATCACAACATCGGAAAGAGTCAATATAAGAGCTTTTCAGCAAGTCCACATACTCAACTATCATTTAGTCTTTCACAACTGCTAACACTCATGAGAGCATCATGATAATTCTTAGAATAGCAACATATATATTCACAGTTTCAAGTATGAATCCTAAACTTCATAACAAACTATAATCTCAGTCATTGAAGCAATTGCAATTTATCACAACATCGGAAAGAGTCAATATAAGAGCTTTTCAACAAGTCCACATACTCAACTATCATTTAGTCTTTCACAACTGCTAACACTCACGCAATATTTATGGGTATGAAGTTTTAATCGGACATAGAGAAAGATAGGGGCTTATAGTATTGTCTCCCAACCTTTTACCTCAAGGGTAATGTCAACAATAATAGTTCATGAAAACTCACATCCAATTAGCTATAAATATCAGGATCTTTCCAACACATTGTGCTTGCCAAAGGATAAAATGTAAAAAGGAAAGGTGAAGATCACCATGACTTTTGTATGAAGTATAAGACAAGAATAAAAGATAGGCCCTTCGCAAAGGTAAGCAGAGGTTGTCATGTGCTTTTATGGTTGGATGTACGAAATCTTAATGCAAAAGAACGTCACTTTATATTGCCACTTGTGATATGGACCTTTATTATGCAGTCCATCACTTTTATTTCTTCCATATCACAAGATCATATAAAGCTTATTTTCTCCACACTAATAAATCATATATATTTAGATAGAAATTTTTATTGCTTGCAACAATGCCAACTTACTTGAAGTATCTTACTCAATCCATAGGTAGATATGTTGGACTCTCATGGCAAAACTGGGTTTAAGATTATTTGGAAGGACAAGTAGTATCTCTACTTGGTACAAAGAATTTGGCTAGCATAAGAGGGAAAGGAAAGCTCAACATGTTGTATGATCCATGACAATATAATTTATTTCGGATATAAGAAAACATAACCCATTACGTTGTCTTCCTTGTCCCACATCAACTCTTTAGCATGTCATATTTTAATGAGTGCTCACAATCATAAAAGATTTCCAAGATAGTATATTTATATGTGAAAACCTCTCTTTCTTTATTACTTCCTATTAATTGCAACGATGACAAAAACTATGTTTGTCAACTCTCAACAACTTTTATTCATCATACTCTTTATATGTGAAGTCATTACTCTCGATAAGATCCATATGATCTCTTTATTTCTTTTTATTCTTTCTCTTTTATTTTTATTCCCTCAAGATCATAGCAAGATGATCAAGCCCTTGACTCAACACTAATCTTTATTATATAGCTCACGGACTCGATTACATAGAAGGATCATAAAGCAAAAAACTCAAAACTAGATCATACTAAAACTTTATTCTACTAGATCAAGATATTACCAAAAGGACCGAACTAAGAAAAATGATAAAGATAAAAGTGTGATGGTGATATGATACCAGGGCACCTCCCCCAAGCTTGGCAGTTGCCAAGGGGAGTGCCCATACCAGATACTCAGTTCTTCTGTGCTGGTGATGGTGATGATGATGACAATTGTGCCTTCAGCTTTTTCATGTTGTAATTGAGAAGAGCGATCTCCTCCTTTAAATCATCGACCTCCAATTCCAGTTTCAAGATCTTGTCACATAAATCTCCTTTGCTTTCTGCTGAAAACGAGAAGGAATAGATCGGTTGTTAGACAGTTTAGCCCTCTTGGGGAGACTAGACTTCTTGAACTTCACGTGTATATCCCCAGGTTGAGGTAGAGGGACATCCTCCTCCTATGAACTTGAATCATTGATCATCCTCAAGTGGGCATCCTCCTCATCATCCGTACTTCGACCACAAGGAGATAAGTCCCTATAGGTCTTTGGATTGGCAATGAGATGTGAGAGATAGCTTTCTACGTCGGAATCTTGAGACAACATCTTGCTCTAAATCTGCGGCAGAAACAACTTGAAACAAAAACAGAGGATAATCACGTGGTACGGTGGTCAAAACCTTCGGGAGATTATATAATGAATTTTTACCGACCAAAAGAAGTATCGTGTAAGAAAACGGAGTCCGGAGAGCACACGAGGTGCCCACGAGGCAGGGGGCGCGCCCTCCAGCCTCGTGGAAGCCTCGTGTCCTTCCTGTACTACTTCTTATTTTCCTATTTTATGAAATATTCCAAAACAGAGAAAAATTGCTATTAGAACTGTTTTGGAGTCGGTTTACTTGTCGTACCACATACCTCTTCCTTTTTGGAGTCTGAAACGTTCTGGAAAGTGTCCCTTTTGTATTCCTCTGGGGTTTCATTTTCAATAACATTACTTTCAATATTTATAGGATTACCTGAGATATAAAGTTTGATTCTTTGACCGTTCACCACCCTCGGATTTGTGCCTTCGAAATTGTTGATTTTTATGGCACCAGAACGATAGACCTCCTCGATGACGTAAGGACCTTCCCATTTTGAGAGGAGTTTGCCTGCAAAAAATCTTAAACAAGAGTTGTATAGCAAAACATAATCACCTACATTAAACTCACGCTTTTGTATCCTTTTGTCATGCCATCTTTTAACCTTTTCTTTAAACAGTTTGGCATTCTCATAGGCCTGGGTTCTCCATTCATCAAGTGAGCTAATGTCAAATAACCTCTTATCACCGGCAAGTTTGAAATCATAATGGAGCTCTTTAATGGCCCAATATGCCTTATGTTCTAGTTCGAGAGGTAAGTGACAAGATTTTCCATAAACCATCTTATAAGAGGCATACCCATAGGATTTTTATATCCAGTTCTATAAGCCCATAATGCATCATCAAGTTTATTGGGCCAATTCTTTCTAGATCTATTAACAATCTTTTACAAAATTAATTTAAGGTCTCTATTACTCAGTTCTACTTCACCACTAGATTTTGGATGATATGGGGATGCAATTCTATGATTAACATCATACTTAGCAAGCATTTTACGATAAGCACCATGAATAAAATGTAAACCACCATCAGTCATTAAGTATCTAGGGACTCCAAACCTCGGAAAAATAACTTCTTGAAGCATCTTAATAGAGGTGTTATGATCAGCACTACTAGTTGGGATAGCTTATACCCACTTAGTAACGTACTCAACAGCAACTAAAATATGTGTATACCCATTAGAGGAAGGAAACGGTCCCATATAATCAAAGCCCCAAACATCAAATGGTTCAATAACAAGTGAATAATTCATAGGCATTTCTTGACGTCTACTAATATTACCAATTCTTCGACATTAATCACAAGACAAGACAAACTTACGAGCATCCTTGAAGAGATTAGGCCAATAAAACCGGATTGCAATACCTTATGTGCAGTTCTATCTCTAGCATGGTGTCCTCCATAAGCCTCGAAATGACACTTGCGTAGGATCTGTTCCTGTTCATGCTCAGGTACACAACGTCTAATAATACCATCTACTCCTTCTTTATAAAGGTGCGGGTCATCCCAGAAGTAATGTCTTAAATCATAGAAAACTTTTTCTTTTGTTGGTATGTGAAACTAGGTGGTATAAATTTAGCAACAATGTAATTAGCATAATCAGCATACCATGGAGCAGTATGAGAAGCATTTATGACAGCTAATTTTTCATCAGGAAAGCTATCATCAATAGGTTGTGGGTCATCAAGAACATTCTCTAACCTAGACAAGTTGTCTGCAACGGGGTTCTCAGCTCCCTTTCTATCAATAATATGCAAATCAAATTCTTGTAGCAAGAGAACCCATCTAATAAGTCTAGGTTTAGCATCTTTCTTTTTCATAATATATTTAATAGCAGCATGATCAGTGTGAACAGTTACTTTAGAATCAACTATATAAGGTCTGAACTTATCACAAGCAAATACAACTGCTAAAAATTCCTTTTCAGTAGTAGCATAATTTCTTTGGGCACTTTCTAGAGTTTTACTAGCATATTGGATAACATTTAAATTCTTATCAACTCTTTGTCCTAGAACAGCCCCTACAGCATAATCACTAGCATCACACATAATTTCAAATGGTAAATTCCAATCAGGAGGCTGAACAATAGGTGCCGAAATCAAAGCTTTCTTAAGTATTTCAAATGCTTCTACACAATCATCATCAAAGACAAAAGGAACATCTTTTTGTAAGAGATTTGTCTGAGGCCTAGAAATTTTGGAGAAGTCCTTAATGAACCTCCTATAAAAACCGGCATGACCAAAGAAACTTCTTATACCTTTAATGTCCTTAGGACACGACATCTTTTCAATAGCATCAGCCTTAGCTTTATCAACTTCAATACCTCTTTCAGAAATTTTATGCCCCAAGACAATACCTTCATTAACCATAAAGTGACACTTCTCCCAATTCAAGACAAGATTAGTTTCTTCACATCTCTGCAAAACTCGATCAAGGTTGCTTAAGCAATCATCAAAAGAAGTTCCATATACAGAAAAATCATCCATGAATACCTCAACAATCTTTTCACAAAAGTCATACATCTTTGAAAGGTAGCAGGTGCATTGCATAAACCAAAAGGCACACGTATATAAGCAAATGTACCGAAAGGGCAAGTAAAAGTGGTCTTTTCTTGATCCTCTTTTGACACAGGTATTTGAGAGAAACTAGAATAACCATCAAGAAAGAAAAAATGTGTATGTTTGGATAGTATTTCTAGCATTTGATCAATAAAAGTTAAAGGGTAATGAGCCTTTTTAGTAGCTTTATTTAATTTGCGGAAATCAATTACCATTCTATAACCCGTAACAATTCTTTGTGGAATCAATTCATCTTTATCATTAGGAACAACAATAATACCTCCCTTCTTAGGGACACAATGGACAGGACTTACGCACTGACTATCAGCAACGGCATAAATTATACCTGCCTCCAGAAGCTTTAGTATTTCTTTTCTTACCACTTCTTTCATCTTAGGATTTAACCGTCGTTGGTGATCAACAACTCGTTTCGCGTCTTTCTCCAATTTTATTTTGTGCTGGCATAGAGTGGGACTAATACCCTTAAGATCATCAAGAGTATATTCAATAGCAGCACGATGCTTCTTCAGAGTTTTTAATAATTTCTTTTCTTCATGCTCTGAAAGGTTAGCCCTAATAATAACATGATATATCTCTTTCTCATCAAGATAAGCATATTTAAGAGTATTAGGTAAAGGTTTAAGCTCAAACACAGGATCACCCTTGGGTGGAGGAGGATCCCCTAGGATTTCAACAGTCAAGTTGTGTTTCAAAATAGGTCTCTGTTTAAAGAATACTTCATCTATTTCCCTTCTTTCATTCTCATTCATAAACATATCATTTTCATGGTCTAGCAAGTATTGTTCTAAAGGATCACTAGGAGGCATGGCAATAGAAGCAAGACCAATAATTTCATCTTTACTAGGAAATTCTTTATCATGGGGTTGTCTATGAAATTTATAAAAATTAAACTCATGAGACATATCCCCCAAACCAATAGTAACAACATCCTTTTTGCAATCTATCCTAGAATTGAAAGTATTCAAGAAGGGTCTACCAAATATAATGGGACAAAAGTCATCTTGTGGGGAACCAAGAACAAGAAAATCAGCAGGGTATTTAACTTCCCCACACAAGACTTCAACATCTGTAACAATCCCAACTGGTGAAATAGTGTCTCTATTGGCAAGTTTAATTGTAACATCAATCTCTTCTATCTCAGCAGGTGCAATATCATGCATAATTTCTTTGTATAAGGAATGAGGTATTGCACTTGCACTAGCACCCATATCACATAAGCAATGATAGCAATGATCTCCTATTTTAATAGAAATAATAGGCATGCCTACAACAGGTATATGTTTATTTTTAGTATTGGGTCTAGCAATTCTAGCAGCTTCATCACAGAAGTAAATAACATGCGCATCAATATTATCAGCCAAGAGTTCTTCAACCATACCAATACTAGGTTCAACTTTAACTTGCTCAGAGGGTGTAGGTGTCTAGTATTACTCTTACGAACCACAGTTGAAGCTCTAGCATGATCCTTTATTCTGATAGGGAAAGGTGGTTTCTCAATATAAGCAATAGGAACAACAGAATCATTATAAGTGATAGTCTTTTCTTCAAATTTAATAGGTGCGACTAATTTTACTTCAATGGGAGGATTATATTTAAACCACTTCTCCTTAGGGAGATCAACATGAGTAGCAAAGGATTCACAAAGAGAAGCTACTATCTCAGAGTCAAGTCCATATTGAGTGCTAAATCACGGAAAACATCCGTATCCACAAAACATTTAACACAATCAAACTTAGGTGATATACCTGACTCCTTAACTTCGTTGAGATCCCAATCTTCAGAGTTGCATTTAATTCTTTCCAATAAATCCCATTTGAATTCAATAGTATTCATCATAAAAGATCCAGTACAAGAAGTATCGAGCATGGAGCGATTATTGAGAGACAGCGGAGCATAAAAGTTTTGAATAATCATTTCTCTTGAGAGCTCATGATTGGGGCATGAATATAGCATTGACTTAAGCCTCCCCCAAGCTTGAGGGATGCTTTCTCCTTCGCGAGGCCAAAAATTATATATATAATTATGATCACAATGAACAAGATGCATAGGATAAAACTTCTGATGAAATTCCAATTTCAATCGGTTGTAGTTCCATGATCCCATATCATCACATAGCCTAAACCATGTCAATGCCTTTCCCTTCAAAGATAAAGGGAAGACCTTCTTCTTGATAACATCCTCGGGCATACCTGCAAAAGGAATGGCTAGCAGTTTCTCTATCATACCCGAAGGAATTTCAAAGTAAACATTTTCAGTAGGTTCAGTAGGTTGATGAGAAACTCTTTGTTCTACTGATCGGGGTGAAGATACCCCGAACAAGCCCGTCAAAGGATTATGTTCCATAGTAACAAGTGACAGTAAATTTCAGCACACTATATAAATCTTCCTTACCAAATTCCACTCACCAAAGGCGCTTCACTCCCCGGCAACGGCACCAGAAAAGAGTCTTGATGACCCACAAGTATAGGGGATCTATTGTAGTCCTTTCGATAAGTAAGAGTGTCGAACCCAACGAGGAGCAGAAGGAAATGATAAGCAATTTTCAGCAAGGTATTCTCTGCAAGCACGGAAATTATCGGTAACAGGTAGTTTTGTGATAAGGTAATTTGTAACGGGTAAAAAATAGTAAAAGTAAAAAAGGTGCAGAAAGATGGCCCAATCCTTTTTGTAGCAAAGGACAAGCCTGGACAAACTCTTATATAAAGGAAAACGCTCCCGAGGACACATGGGAATTATCGTCAAGCTAGTTTTCATCACACTCATATGATACGCGTTCGGTACATTGATAATTTGATATGTGGGTGGACCAGTGCTTGGGTGCTGCCCTTCCTTGGACAAGCATCCACAACTACAGAAGAAGAATTAAGGTAAACCTAACCATAGCATGAAACATATGGATCCAAATCAGCCCCTTACAAAGCAACTCATAAACTAGGGTTTAAGCTTCTGTCACTCTAGCAACCCATCATCTACTTATTACTTCCCAATGCCTTCCCCTAGGCCCAAACAATGGTGAAGTGTTAGGTAGTCGATGTTCACATGACACCACTAGAGGAGAGATAACATACATCTCATCAAAATATCGAATGAATACCAAATTCACATGACTAATTATAGCAAGACTTATCCCATGTCCTTAGGAACGAACGTAACTACTCACAAATCATATTCATGTTCATAATCAGAGGGGAAATAATATGCATAAAGGATCTGAACATATGATCTTACACCAAGTAAACCAACTAGCATCAACTACAAGGAGTAATCAACACTACTAGCAACCCACAGGTACCAGTCTGAGGTTTTGGGACAAAGATTGGATACAAGAGATGAACTAGGGTTTGAGATGAGATGGTGCTGGTGAAGATGTTGATGGATATTGACTCCCTCCCGATGAGAGGATCGATGATGATGACGGTGGTGATGATTTCCCCTCTCGGAGGGAAGTTTCCCCGGCAGAACAGCTACTCCAGAGCCCTGGATTGGTTCCGCCGAGGTTCCGCCTCGTGGCGGTGGAGTTTCGTCCCGAGAGCTTTCTTATGATTTTTTCCAGGGCAAATGATCTCATATAGCAGAAGATGGGCACCGAAGGCCTGCGAGGGGGGCCACGAGGCAGGGGGCGCACCCCCCACCCTCGTGGATGGTGGGTGGCCCCCCTCTGGTACTTCCTTCGCCCAATATTTTTTTAAATATTCTAAAACGTACTCCTGTGAAGTTTCAGGACTTTTGAAGTTGTGCAGAATAGGTCTCTAATATTTGCTCCTTTTCCAGCCCAGAATTCTAGCTGCCGGCATTCCCCCTCTTCATGTAAACCTTGTAAAATAAGTGATAGTATGCATAAGTATTGTGACATAATGTGTAATAACAGCCCGTAATGCAATAAATATTGATACAAAAGCACGATGCAAAATGGACGTATCAACCCCTCATCCTGCTTTGATTATATTGATTGAGGGGGTATATAGTACATGTTGATCTACCACGAGATCGTCTGTCAATGAGAGTTGTTTCATCTCTGGTATGTGTTGGGATTCTAATGATCTATCAACTAGTCTAGCCTCGGATTATATAACGTATCCTAGGCCTATGATAATAGGAGGCCTAGTCGGCTACGTAGGTGGAGATGTGTCCTTGTCTTACATGGGCAGTCTTGTGAAATCCCCCTTGCATGCGTCATAGGTTGCCCGAAGTGACCAAAGACGGAACCGACAAACGGGGTCCACGGCCGGCCCACCTTGCCTGGAGTCTACATGGTAAGTACCGCCGGTCCAGGACACCATCATGCTTAGAATGTCAAGGAATATTGCCTCCCTGTAAGGCTCATACTGATGCCGAAGACGAACACACATCATCTAGGAGGTAACAAGAGAGACGATGTGCATCAAAAGACCAAAATCCATGTAGGTGAAAATAATGACCTTAACGTGAGCATCATCAAGCAACCAGTTACTGTCAGCAACTAGTTTCATATGGTAGGTCTTGGAACTTTATTCAAGAAAAAAAGACTTATTGTTACAATGACATGGCAATAACAAGTATAGAACTTTACATGGCTATAGAGCCATACGATTTAAAGTTCCAAATCTTTAGCACCTCTGGGTACATAAATTTATGTCATGGAACTGTTCAATACGCTAATGACGATGCCCTTGCATTTGCGAAGCCAACCTTGCTAGTTAGTATGGAACGACATCGATCATTTGTCCTCATTGAAGAATCTTTCATGTACCAAATGGATGTTAGAGATTGTTCATGATTGGGGAGCAAGTTGATGACATCTTTGATGGATGGGCGCTTGTCACACTCTTGCACGACACACATCAGCCTAGTTATCATGACACGCTCCATCTGCCACTACCACTACTTCAACTCCCCTCTCATCCGCTCATCTACAATCTCAAGGATGGCTTTCTTGCTATAAAACTCCCTGATGGCGGCGATGAGGGTGTTTCGGTGCGCTACCCTTCTTGGGACGATCGGTCTCACACCGGTGGCCACCTCCAACGGAACCAACCCAAGGCTATGTATATCAGAGGCGGGGCTCAGCGTGCCGGTCTCGATGTACTGGGGGTCCATGTAGTCCATGCTCCCAATCATGGTGATACAAGGAGTACATACGCCATCGTGGTAGCTGACTTGCCACACGAGCCTGAAGTCACCGAGCTTAGCATCGAAGCCCTCACCCAGCATCACGTTGCTAGGCTTGATGTCCCGGTGTAGCATCTACCCCACGGCCGAGTCATAGGCGCCATTGTGGAGGTACTCGATGGTGGTTGCGATGCCGAGAAGGATATTGTACCTCTGTCGCAGTGTCAACGTCCCCCCTGCAGCCGCTGCCATGGAGATGGTCGTTCATGCTACCATTGGGTTCGAGCTCATAGACAAGCAACAACCTTCCATTCTCGTCGCACCAACCAATGAGTAACAAGAGGTTCTTGTGGCGCAGCTGACACGAGGTCTCGATCTGCTGCACATAGTTCTACTGATTCCACCTCGACGTCAGCTGCCGCATCCCCTTCACCACCACCGCCCCTAGGTCTGTCACTGTTAGCCGCCCTCTATACACCTTGCCAAAAGATCCCTTGCCGGTTTTCATATCCTTGGAGAAGTTATCTTTTGCCACTATTAGCTCAGAGTATGACAATTCCCGGTGATTGGAAAACATGATTAATTAACAGAAAGGATTAGATCAAGTGGCATTTTTCAGTTTAATTGAACATTTAAATCAAATCATGATTATGTGTTTACCCTGCAAAATTTTTCATCCGGACACCGTCTTCCATTGTGCATAACAATACTATAGAGAAGAACGTGAACAGTGGACAGGAGACCGGCAAACAAAACTATACGCGATACATATTTGTCTTGGCAGGGGATGGAGCTGTTAGGAAAATAAGAATCAGTTAATGGTGCTAATTGGTTAAGCCTTTTGACAGAAACATACTATTTCAATATAATTATAATTATAACAATTCATCCTCCACAAAATTCGAAATAATATAAAAATTCCAAAAAAATTCCTAGTGAAACATTGGTTTGGCTCATATTTTCCTCGATTTTTATTTAGTCTCACTAAACCCTCTAAATCATCATGTTCCGGAGGACTTTGCTCCCTTGTCAATTTCGGCGAACTAAATGTTATGGCTGTAAAATTTAAAATATGGAAAAGAATATGTAGTTTATGTACAATTTTTTGTGTTAAAAGTACAAACTATAGAAAGAAAAGGTAAGATATTTACTTTATTTTCGCATTCATCTCAAATTTTCATATATTGTAAGTAATATATGCACGTGTATACATTATCTCATAAATTACATGTATGATTTGTTTAAATTTGTTAGCTTGATTTTGTCCCTATATCAACAATTTGATGTGTGGATGAATGGAACAAGTTGAAATTTATTGCTCGACATTCTCCGTCAAGTTTGGATTTTGGGATAATTGGTATACCCTCAGTTGTGTCCCCCTCGTCAGGATTGCTCCTAGTTTCTGAAAACACGTGGTCTTGCCCCACCCACTTTGGTGTCTTGTGCTTTTTCCATTTGACTGTCACTTTGAAAACTTCATATAACTAATTCATGCTAAATCAGAAAAATGCAGATAAGATACGAAAATGTTTGAAAAAAATATCACCTGTATGTCAATGTCACTTGCATTCATGACGAAAGTGTTGGTAAGTGTCCATCCGAGTTTTAGCTCTTATGATACCATCATGAATAGTAAAATCTAAAAAATTTCAAAAAATTCAAAAAAGTTGGTGGCAAAGAATGATGAATATTTTAAGTGCTTGCCAAGTCTCATCAGGAAATCACATTCGTGGAAGTCGTCGCAAAAAAACAACCAACACTCGAAAATAGATTGTTTTATTTTTGCCATGACTTCCACAAATGCCATTCCCTAATGAAACTTGGCAAGCTCTTAAAACTTTTATCATTCTTTGCCACCAACTTTTTTTGATTTGCATTTTTTTGATTTAGTATGAATTAGCTATGAAGTTTTCAAAGTGAGGTCAAACGGTCAAAGGGAAAAAGCATAAGAGCCCAAAGTGAGTCAGGCAAGACCACGTGTTTTCACAAACTAGGGGCAATCCTGCGAGGGGGCCACAACTAATGGTATAAAACAAATTATCCCTTGGATTTTTTGATGAACTAGTCGGTGCATAATGTCAATATGGTATGAAAACCAAAAGGTCTCCATTACATCGATACACAATTACTGGAAAGTAGGCATGTTGGATCTATGAATAATCACACACGACTTCCGCTCGACAAGTGTTTGCGTTAGGCCATCTTGCACAAACGTTTCCACATAAAAGTGTGTGTGATGGGCATGCCTAAGCCATACAGTTTCTTCTAGGCACCGTGCGTGTTGCTAAGAACATATCACATGATTTGTCCCGTATAATTGTTTATGATGACTCACCCGATCGCACACGTGCTCTTTTTGTCCCGCGTGAGTGACCGGAGGACCTATCGCCGATGATTTCGGAGTCGTGTGCAATGCCCCCCCCCCCCCCCCCCCCCCTATACGCCAGCACTAGACTAATTACCTATGATGTTCATACAAATCTAACGGCACCACTACCTACTAACTGGTTAGTACAGCTGGGCCCACCAATTTATGACGTGTTAAAAAACCAATGCCAGCACTATCCTTACAAAGTTGTCGTGCCAAATATGCAAACACCACCACTATTTGAAAAATATAGTGGTGGCACTGATTGGAAATGGGGTGCCACCAACTAAAGTTGTGGCTAGCCACTAGTGAGCATGACATCGTGAGCCTGAGCAGCAAAATGCACATCAGCTTCTTTTTTTTGTGAGATAATGCACATCGGCTTTGCAACACAGAGATTTGGCATTGCACAGGAACTGTTTTTCCGATCAAGAATAGTATTGTGCCTCCGTTGCAAAATAAATAAATAACATTGCGCTTTAGCTTCTATCAAACGTGTCCACCTCTTTCCGTTCGAGCAAGAAGGGCGCATTCGGTGCAATTAACCCATCTTCGGTGCATTGACACGACAGCCTAGCACATTCTTCATTAACCATGATTAAGCAAGATGTTAGCAACAATAAACAAACTTATTTTGTGAGTTCCAAATTAATCAAACGTGTGATGCATGTCACTCAAACAGGCCACTCTCTCGAGGTCTAGCACAGAAGTAAAATGCAGGTATATAGCCAATGCCATGGCAGATGTGATGTGGATACAAACATTACTTGATGAGTTTAGTCCTTGTATTATTTCCACTCAAAAAGAACAAATAAGAACACTGATCTTAAAGCAAAAAAGGGACACACGGCACATATGTAATTTTACACTTGCTTTGGACATAAAATATTTCTTTGTTTACAAGACAACCATGGCAGACAATGAACATGTATACTTCACAAAGTACATGATTTTCTCCGATTAAGATACAATCAAGCCCCTTCTACTCCTGAGAGGAGCGGTGTCGTCAAATCCGATTGAGTACAAATTTCCTGTGGAATTTAAATTTTTTTCAATCAATTTCTGGAAGTATTCATAAACATGCCTAGCAACTTCGAATGATTGGTAATCAAACTTAATCAATTTAAGGGATGGACGACCTTCTGGGGAGGAGCGTTGTCAGAGAATCCAATGCCCTTCCTCTTGGTGGGGAAGATGATGAACACAAAGCTGGACAGAAACGCCATGCCCATTGGCAGATTCTTGAGCAGCTCTTCGGTGTTCCTGTTGGCGTCCGGGAAGAAGCAGTTCTGCAGCCCAACGTCGCTGAACGCCACCGTGAGGAAAACCACAGCCGCGAAGAAGGCGTGCATGAAGTCCAGCGGCCGGAGGCGGAGCCTCCGGAATTGATCAAGATCGTGCCACTCCTGCTTCTCCTCCTCGCTGGAGAAGTTGAACACATTGAAGCCATGCGGTGTGGCAAAGCCGTAATATAGCTTTCCATCGCGGCGACCGACGATGCTATCTGTGAAGGAGAAGAAGAGGCACGCGGAGGCAAGGACAGCGACCAGCATCCCAGTGAGCCACTGGTTGGAGGTCTCACACTTGCCATGGTTGGTGAAGGACGGGGACAGTGCCTGGTAGGCTAGCACCGTGCCCGTCGGCAGGAGCTGCGCCAGGTTCGCGACGCTCGACATGACCGTGGCCGGTGCAGGCCCCTTGGTAGTCATTGGCGGTGCTGTGCCGGCGGCTGTTATCTCACCGTCGTCCTCTTTGGTCAGTGGATGTATCTGGACCGCCATGGATGACGATGAAAAAGAAGAGGCCATTGTACTTACTGTGCTAGCTAGGAAAGTAGGAATACGTACTCCATGCTGATCGACAAGTAGCTGTTTATATAGACACAGAAATCCTATGCGAATGATTCCAATGTCCAAGTTAGCTAGGTTGGCGCGTTGATTAGTCTTACTTGGTATTGCTGCATGCTGAAGGGCTCTACGTGAGTGCATGTACCTGGACTTCAACTCTCTAGCTAGTTTTGATTAATGTAGTTAGCAGCCAGCACGTGAATTTAATTGGTAATATATGCTCTGTAAGTCTTTCTTCCAGGAAGGTGAGGAAGGAGAACTAGTGGCTAGTCATCTGCTCGTACTTAAGTGCGCCACTTTTTACTCAAGTTAATTTCCTCCGTAGATCTACTCCGTTCCAAATTACATCGCACATAAAAATACGAATAAAATTATTATTGTTCAAAGCATAACAGAACAAAAGAGGCCATGCATTTTGGAACTGTAGAAAACTTGTGGCGACAAGGATATAATTTTGGAAACCACAGGATATAATTTTGGAAGTGAGAAACCACGGGTCCGTGAAAATTTTGGAACTGTAAAAAACTTGTGGCGACAAGGATATAATTTTTCTAGGAACACCAAGTACAACACAAACGCACTCACACCACACCATCACATGGACGCACTCACACAATGTGTATGAGATTGGAGTCACGAAGCTCAACACTGAAACAGGCCTCGCCAGACGTAATGTCACCTCTGATTGGAAAATAGTTCACATTAATGAGAAACCAAAGCGGCAAATCTGGAGTTTGCTCTTGTGGCTTGGGGTACACCCATTCTCCTACCATGCAATCAAAGGTTGGACGTTGGTTGTTACGTATGTACTAGAAATACACATATTCAATTTTTTTGTTTTACACAAGCGGAACATGTATTTGCACATACAATTATTATTTTTTGTGTAGTTATCTTATATGTAGGGTTCTTCCCAATTAATTTAAATACTTATCCTAAATTTATGTACTAATTAATTTATACAATTATTTATACAATTATGTTAATAATTGTAAAATGAAGTGGGGGTATGATGAAGACAGGTAAGGAAGAAGTGTTGTGTTGCAAAATAGGAGAGAACTCTTGAGGCAAACTGGATTTAGTTCATGATCATTTTTGTAAAATAACAACATCGATCTTAAAGCAAACAAAGTGAATGGATGGTTGTGATAGTCCTAGGAGGTTGGGATGCTTACTACATAACTTGTACAATTGATCTTTTTTGGAAGAAAAACTATTTGTTTATACGAAACTATGACATACAATATATATACTTGCAAAACTTCATGTGTTTCTCTGGTGACTTTCATTACTATGACATAATAGAACTACATTGTCTGGTTACAACAAACAAGAGACTGGAAGTTGAACAAGTTGATGATGCGGGAAGAAAATAGTGAATTCACACAGTATTAAGAAACCCACATACACACACTTTGGAGCGAAAAAGTTGATAGCAAACCCTACCAGTACAAAAACAAATGATTGTAACATCCACCCCATCATATTATATGGCAGCATAAAATTTATGAACACTTAGTCTAACATGGGTGGCAACTAAATACGCTTTCACTGATCTTTTGTTCTTCAAATTCTTGGTATCAAACTTTGTTCAAGGGATGGACGACCTTCTGGCGAGGAGCCGTGTTATTGAATCCGATGCCCTTCCTTTTGGTGGGGAAGATGATGAACACAAAGCTGGACAGAAACGCCATTCCCAGTGGCAGGTTCTTGAGCAGCTGTTGTGTGTTCCTGCTGCCATCCGGGAAGAAGCAGTTTTGCAGCCCCACATCGCTGAACGCCATTATGAGGAAAACCACTGCCGTGAAGAAGGCATGCACAAAGTCCAGTGGCTGAAGGCGGAGCCTCCGGAATTGGTAGAGATCATTCCACTCCTGCTTCTCCTCCTCGCTGGAGAAGTTGAACACGTTGAAGCCACGCAATGTGGCGAAGCCGTAATATAGTTTTCCGTCGTGGCGACCCACGACGCTGTCGGTGAAGGAGAAGAAGAGGCAGGCGGAGGCGAGGACAGCAACCAGCGCCGTGGTGAGCCACTGGTTGGAGGCCTCGCACTTGCCGTAGTTGGTGAATGACGGGGCCAACGCCTGGTACGTCAGCACCGTGCCCGTGGGCAGGAGCTGTGCAAGGTTCGCGACGCTCGACATGACCTTGTTCAGGGTAGGCGTTGGCGCTGCAGTGCCGGTAGCTCCTATCTCACTGTCATCGTTGTTGATTGGTGGAATTATCTGGTTCGCCGTGGATGACCCAGAAGAAGAAGAAGAAGAAGAAGATGCCATTGTAAGTACGTACTGTGCTTGGTTGGGGGGGGGGGGGGGGGGGTGCTCGTGTCCTAAGGAATGTTCAACTTGCAGTTATATAGGCAAATTAATCCGATGCGGATGATTCCAAAGTCCAAAGTCCAAGCTCGGTACACCTGCATGCACGTATGCCTTGGTTTGAACCACTGAAAAAAAAATAGTGCGTTCTGCCATAGTTATGTTTGCTGAATCCACTGGTGCTGAGTAGACATGTATGGCATATGGCATGAGAATATGAGAGAGACGTCTACCCCACGTGCATGCATTTATAGAAGGACGTCCACCCCATGTGCATACATGTAACCTCGAATCAAATGGAAATACAACTGCGGCTGCAGGCTGCTCGTAGTGTCTGTTGGAGCCGCCGGCATGTATATACATACGTACTTACGCGCGTACATGGACAACTCTGCAACTACTGGACGTTGAACGAACACAAAATTAAACTTACACTGGCATATGCTAGAATGACAGCCGGACATCGATGGTTTTTTATCCTCTTGGGTCAGAGGAATCTCCCGGTGCATTGCATGATGTATCGTAGATGTATCGTAGATGTAGATGTAGATGTATATTTAAAACAAGCAACTATAACCAACATGAGTGTGGTTCTTAAGTAATGACATTATAGCCGATGCAAAAAAGTTACTGTGGAGATCTAGGTCGATGTTGATCTTGTGGAGATAGAAGTTGTTCATTCAATCTCCGGGGAGAAGTTTCTTCTCCATTTTGACATGGCGATGATTATATTGAAGGAGAGAATATCAGGGGTATATATTGGAGAATAACAATGTTATGAGATCTGTAGAGACACATGGCATGTTGTGAACTTGATGAAGAAATAGACCCGGTCTCATATTTTTTTTCCGCTGGTCGACGAACCAAGCTAGGTGCATAGTCGCCACAGTAGATCTTATTCAAGGCTGCTGGAGCCTGGAGAGGGGAAAGAAACATTCAAGCCGAAGGAGACGTCTACAGTCCACACGTGCATGCATGCATGGATCAACGAATCCAATGCAAATAAAACTGCGGTTGCTAGCTTGTAGCCGCGAACATGTATATATCTATGTACGTCCAAGTACTGGAGAACTCTGTGAGCATGGGATCTTGAAGAACGAAAATTTTATACTATGCAAGACATGTAACCAAGTTGGTGGAAAACAATCATCGCGGCTGCTAGAATGACAGCCCGACATGCATCGATGGTTTTTCTTTTTATCTTCCTCGAGGTCAAAGGAATCTCACGGTGCATCCCAGGATGTATCGTATACGTAGTAGCGTGTGGATGTATATTTTAAGCCAACTAACTCTAACCGACGTGAGTAGTTTAATTGTACTTTGCAGCCACCCCGTTAAATTGGTATGGCTCCCCAAAAAAGAATGGCTATGGAGGTCTTCTCTCAGGAAGGTAATGATGTGAAATCAGGTCTATGGGTTACCTGGCGGCTGCTAATGCGGCAGCTGGACGGACAGTAGGGAGACACCATTGGGCTTGGTCCTTGTTGATCACTACAGCCCGCGGCGGGCAGAAGCAGATTGCAGGGGCTGTCGAGTGGTCCATGTGAGAGTTTCTACTCGATCCGGTGGTTGACTTCGGCACGGAGATGTGAACTATGGACAGCGGCTTGACGCATAGGAATGATTGTGCAGCGGCAGAAGATACGTATCGCGTGTAGCTGCTGGGATCATGCAAAAGAGATGGCGACAACACATAAAGGATATCAATGGTGGTGCTACTCGAGCACCTAGTTTCGAGCTCTGGGGTGAAAACCTAGATGAAAGTGCAATTGCCACTCAATTATAATTTTGGTGTTGATCACAATACAATTTGCGAGAACTAATGTCGGTTGCTATGTTTATCTCAGGACAATGGCTTCTCTATGGTGTCTACAGACGTCGGGAGCCCATCGATACAAAAAGGGAAATAGACGGTGTTCTTCGGCGACTCGGAAAGTTTGTCGGTTTCTTTTTGAGTCTTAGGAACATTTGTACTATTAGGATGGGTTGCTGTGATTTCGTATTCGGAGGACTGAAAACTTTTCCATACACCTTTCTCCCAATCCGTGTTAGGTTTCATTGGAAGAAGAAGACTCCGAATTTTTTCCCTTGCTAGTAGTCCGGGTGCCCGGAGGCACCAGAGAGATGGCCGCTAGGTTCGGCTGGGTCCGGGTGCCCGGGGTCACCCAAAAGTCAATAGAGAATGAAATGCATAAAGTTGATATAATTAGTTTAGAATGAGTGCACCTCAGTTTGATCAGGTCAAGCTACCTACAGATTCTCATATTTCAAATGGACTGCTCATACAACTATTGGTTGCCCCTTGTACTTTCTAGTTGTTTAATTAACAACTATTTGAGCCTAAAAGAAACATTCCGGCAAGGAACATCAAATGAAAACCTTGGCACATAATATGTTCTTAAACAATTAATGACTTTCCCAAACTGGAGCATTAAGAACCAAAGAAGATTGGCAGAAAAGAAAAGTCACCTTAGTTTTTAGTTTCTCCCACAACATCATCTGTCAATAGTTGATAACATGGAGTTTGAACCGACGGCGCGGTGATGCCGATGTAGGCCGAAATTCATAACGCACTCGACGTCGTCTTGAAGAAGTAACGGCGTGGCGATGCCGGTGCGCCTGACCCACGGACGCTGTGAGCCTTTTCCGAGGTGGCAATGTGACGTGATTGATCTTGTCTAGATGAAGGGACGGCGCGGAGATGCTGGCGCAGGTCGACATCTGTAGAGCAACAAGGTCGGACCGGTTTGACACTGGTGCACGGTGAAGAGCACCTTAGAAAAGGCTCCAAATTTGCAGGCACGTTTTTTAGAACAAAACACAATACCTTAGAAGCATAAACTTGATGGACTGCTTGGGCCGCCCTCGGAGTTTGAGTTGTCGGATTGAGCTAAAATTTTAAGGGCTTGTCGACATAAAAATTCCGTATGATATGAATTATTGTATCTTCCAAAGGATGTGTGAGCTGACTGCCGGACTCCTCGCCCCGATCCTGGGCGGATTTCTATGCAGATCTGATAGGGCCTCGGTATATTCGGCGATTGCCAGAGATTCTGTCATAGGAATGCGATAAAATTTTATGGGTTGTTGTCGACTCAATTCCGGACGATTTGACCAAAGGAATTGTCAAAGCAACGCTCAAAGAGGAGGGCAGGGCGAAAACTAATCCGCTGCCCAAAAAATAGCAAAGTCGTGCAAGGACAATGTTGATGTTGAGCCTCCGAGCCCCATGGACGAATTTCCCCATGATCTTGGTTGAGATCAAAATTGATATTGATAAAGACGGCCACAGATCTCTGACAGATCAGACATGGGGTTTAGTCCTCGACTTGGCCCAAGTAAACAGCCGAGTTGGAGCAGAAGATGAAAATTCGTTCAGGCATGTAGATCGCGCCAGAACCTATCTCTAATCTTTCATCACACCGCTGCCACTACACAGATGGGCCTGTATGGGCCGCCCATGATAGAGTCAAATCCAGAAGATCTCGGATAGTGGGTATGGAGCTGGTAGCCTTGGTGTGATGGTAATAGAGACACAAATTTTACCCAGGTTTGGGCTCTCTCGAAGAGATAATACCATACAACATGCTTTCATTGTGCTGGTTGAGGGGTTATATAGTACATGTTGATCTACCACGAGATTGTTTGTGTATGAGAGTAGTTTCATCTCTAGGATGTGTTGAGATTCTAATGATCTATCGACTAGCCAAGCCTCGACTTATATAATGTATCATACGCCTAGGATAACAAAACTCCTAGTCGGCTACGTCGATGGAGAGGAGTCATTGTCTTGTATGCCAAGTCTTGTGGAATCCCCTTGCATGCATCATGGGTTGCCCGAAGTGACCTGGGATGGAACCAACAAGGTGAAGGAAATATGCCCTAGAGGCAATAATAAAGTAGTTATTTATATTTCCTTATATCATGATAAATGTTTATTATTCATGCTAGAATTGTATTAACCGGAAACTTAGTACATGTGTGAATACATAGACAAACAGAATGTCACTAGTATGCCTCTACTTGACTAGCTCGTTGAATCAATGATGGTTATGTTTCCTAACCATAGACATGAGTTGTCATTTGATTAATGGGATCACATCATTAGAGAATGATGTGATTGACTTGACCCATCCGTTAGCTTAGCACGATGATCGTTTAGTTTGTTGCTATTGCTTTCTCCATAACTTATACATGTTCCTATGACTATGAGATCATGCAACTCCTGAATACCGGAGGAGCACTTTGTGTGCTACTGATGTCTACTACACAACCTTCTTCTTGTAGATGTTGTTGGGCCTCCAAGTGCAGTGGTTTGTAGGACAGTAGCAAATTTCCCTCAAGTGGATGACCTAAAATTTATCAATCCGTGGGAGGCATAGGATGAAGATGGTCTCTCTCAAACAACCCTGCAACCAAATAACAAAGAGTCTCTTGTGTCCCAACACATCCAATACAATGGTAAATTGTATAGGTGCACAAGTTCAGCGAAGAGATGGTGATACAAGTGCAATAGGGATCGTAGATATAGGTTTTTGTAATCTGAAAATATAAAAGTAACAAGGTAACTAATGATAAAAGTGAGCACAAACGGTATTGCAATGCTTCGAAACAAGGCATATGGTTCATACTTTCACTAGTGCAAGTTTTCTCAACAATAATAACATAATTGCATCATATAACTGTCCTTCAACATGCAACAAAGAGTCACTCCAAAGTCACTAATAGAGGAGAACAAACGAAGAGATTATTTTAGGGTACGAAACCAGCTCAAAGTTATCCTTTCTGATCGATCTATTCAAGAGTCCGTAGTAATATAACATGAAGCTATTCTTTCCGTTCAATCTATCATAGAATTCGTACTAGAATAACACCTTAAGACACAAATCAAACAAAACCCTAATGTCACGTATATACTCCGATGTCACCTCAAGTATCCGTGGGTATGATTATACGATATGCATCACACAATCTCAGATTCATCTATTTAACCAACACAAAGAACTTCAAAGAGCGCCGCAAAGTTTCTACCGGAGAGTCAAGACGAAAACGTGTGCCAACCCCTATGCATAAGTTCACGAGGTCACGAAACTCGCAAGTTGATCATCAAAACATACATCAAATGGATCACGTGATGATGAGGACATCTCTTCTATTGTTACACCCGCCGCGACTCCTAGATCAGTTATTCCACCTGGTCTTATTACTAGAGCGCGAGCGAGACAAATAAATGGCCAGATACTATCGCTCCTTTGTACATATGATTTAGCTAACGAGAATATGATGTTACACTCATGTTCTGATTTAATTGTACTCAGAAACAAAGGGATTAAACAATCAATTGAAGGGGAGCCTTTAAACCAAATGGAACAACACTCTTTGCATGCATGCTCTCAACCGTCCTTGCATGCATGCACACACCGCACCATCCATCCAATCCATCGTGCATGCCATGGTACAGGAAGCAGACGCCACAAGACCCAAGCCGATTGATTTTTGTTGCATGGACCAAGAGACACCACGTTTTGGGTCATGGTGGGCCAACACCATTTGACTACTTCCTACGTGCAGCACTCGGCCGCCGTACGGACCGGTGTCCCGTGGATCAGCCCCAGGAGGCATTTGCTTTAATAAATAGCTAGGTTAAGTTTGGTTTTAGACTGGGGTTTTATTGTATTGTCTAGTCATCCCTACAATTCGCATCTATGAGACGTGTAGAACTACTGTCTTATTAGATCCACAGTGGAACCCCAACTTTCCATCTAGTTTGTATACTCAATTTTTCATCCGCAATTTCAGTTGCAATTCACCTTTGTTCTTGCTGGTTCTTCGGTTGCTTGCAGGAACTCGAACCTCGTTGTTCAGATTGATCGTGCCTACGGCAAGGTCAATAACCATCGGAGATTGGTTTAGCGATTGCCGAGGCATATCGTCGGGTACGGTATAGCCGGATCGTCAAGGTCAAAATTCACCAAATCGAAAATTATCCCACTCTCATCGAAAGATCGGGCCGCCATCACATCAAGTGATATCAGTTTTCAGGTTCATCAGCGAGAGTAACGAACTGGGAGAAAAACAATCATCGCAGATGCTAGAATGACAGCCGGACATCGATGGTTTTTTATCCTCTTGGGTCAGAGGAATCTCCCGGTGCATTGCATGATGTATCGTAGATGTATCATAGATGTAGATGTAGATGTATATTTAAAACAAGCAACTATAACCAACATGAGTGTGGTTCTTAAGTAATGACATTATAGCCGATGCAAAAAAGTTACTGTGGAGATCTAGGTCGATGTTGATCTTGTGGAGATAGAAGTTGTTCATTCAATCTCCGGGGAGAAGTTTCTTCTCCATTTTGACATGGCGATGATTATATTGAAGGAGAGAATATCAGGGGTATATATTGGAGAATAACAATGTTATGAGATCTGTAGAGACACATGGCATGATGTGAACTTGATGAAGAAATAGACCCGGTCTCATATTTTTTTTTCCGCTGGTCGACGAACCAAGCTAGGTGCATAATCGCCACAGTAGATCTTATTCAAGGCTGCTGGAGCCTGGAGAGGGGAAAGAAACATTCAAGCCGAAGGAGACGTCTACAGTCCACACGTGCATGCATCCATGGATCAACGAATCCAATGCAAATAGAACTGCGGTTGCTAGCTTGTAGCCGCGAACATGTATATATCTATGTACGTCCAAGTACTGGAGAACTCTGTGAGCATGGGATCTTGAAGAACGAAAATTTTATACTATGCAAGACATGTAACCAAGTTGGTGGAAAACAATCATCGCGGCTGCTAGAATGACAGCCCGACATGCATCGATGGTTTTTCTTTTTATCTTCCTCGAGGTCAAAGGAATCTCACGGTGCATCCCAGGATGTATCGTATACGTAGTAGCGTGTGGATGTATATTTTAAGCCAACTAACTATAACCGACGTGAGTAGTTTAATTGTACTTTGCAGCCACCCCGTTAAATTGGTATGGCTCCCCAAAAAAGAATGGCTATGGAGGTCTTCTCTCAGGAAGGTAATGATGTGAAATCAGGTCTATGGGTTACCTGGCGGCTGCTAATGCGGCAGCTGGACGGACAGTAGGGAGACACCATTGGGCTTGGTCCTTGTTGATCACTACAGCCCGCGGCGGGCAGAAGCAGATTGCAGGGGCTGTCGAGTGGTCCATGTGAGAGTTTCTACTCGATCCGGTGGTTGACTTCGGCACGGAGATGTGAACTATGGACAGCGGCTTGACGCATAGGAATGATTGTGCAGTGGCAGAAGATACGTATCGCGTGTAGCTGCTGGGATCATGCAAAAGAGATGGCGACAACACATAAAGGATATCAATGGTGGTGCTACTCGAGCACCTAGTTTCGAGCTCTGGGGTGAAAACCTAGATGAAAGTGCAATTGCTACTCAATTATAATTTTGGTGTTGATCACAATACAATTTGCGAGAACTAATGTCGGTTGCTATGTTTATCTCAGGACAATGGCTTCTCTATGGTGTCTACAGACGTCGGGAGCCCCATCGATACAAAAAGGGAAATAGACGGTGTTCTTCGGCGACTCGGAAAGTTTGTCGGTTTCTTTTTGAGTCTTAGGAACATTTGTACTATTAGGATGGGTTGCTGTGATTTCGTATTCGGAGGAATGAAAACTTTTCCATACACCTTTCTCCCAATCCGTGTTAGGTTTCATTGGAAGAAGAAGACTCCGAATTTTTTTCCCTTGCTAGTAGTCCGGGTGCCCGGAGGCACCAGAGAGATGGCCGCTAGGTTCGGCTGGGTCCGGGTGCCCGGGGTCACCCAAAAGTCAATAGAGAATGAAATGCATAAAGTTGATATAATTAGTTTAGAATGAGTGCACCTCAGTTTGATCAGGTCAAGCTACCTACAGATTCTCATATTTCAAATGGACTACTCATACAACTATTGGTTGCCCCTTGTACTTTCTAGTTGTTTAATTAACAACTATTTGAGCCTAAAAGAAACATTCCGGCAAGGAACATCAAATGAAAACCTTGGCACATAATATGTTCTTAAACAATTAATGACTTTCCCAAACTGGAGCATTAAGAACCAAAGAAGATTGGCAGAAAAGAAAAGTCACCTTAGTTTTTAGTTTCTCCCACAACATCATCTGTCAATAGTTGGTAACATGGAGTTTGAACCGACGGCGCGGTGATGCCGATGTAGGCCGAAATTCATAACGCACTCGACGTCGTCTTGAAGAAGTAACGGCGTGGCGATGCCGGTGCGCCTGACCCACGGACGCTGTGAGCCTTTTCCGAGGTGGCAATGTGACGTGATTGATCTTGTCTAGACGAAGGGACGGCGCGGAGATGCTGGCGCAGGTCGACATCTGTAGAGCAACAAGGTCGGACCGGTTTGACACTGGTGCACGGTGAAGAGCACCTCAGAAAAGGCTCCAAATTTGCAGGCACGTTTTTTAGAACAAAACACAATACCTTAGAAGCATAAACTTGATGGACTGCTTGGGCCGCCCTCGGAGTTTGAGTTGTCGGATTGAGCTAAAATTTTAAGGGCTTGTCAACATAACAATTCCGTATGATATGAATTATTGTATCTTCCAAAGGATGTGTGAGCTGACTGCTGGACTCCTCGCCCCGATCCTGGGCGGATTTCTATGCAGATCTGATAGGGCCTTGGTATATTCGGCGATTGCCAGAGATTCTGTCATAGGAATGCGATAAAATTTTATGGGTTGTTGTAGACTCAATTCCGGACGATTTGACCAAAGGAATTGTCAAAGCAACGCTCAAAGAGGAGGGCAGGGCGAAAACTAATCCGCTGCCCAAAAAATAGCAAAGTCGTACAAGGGCAATGTTGATGTTGAGCCTCCGAGCCCCATGGACGAATTTCCCCATGATCTTGATTGAGATCAAAATTGATATTGATAAAGACGGCCACAGATCTCTGACAGATCAGACATGGGGTTTAGTCCTCGACTTGGCCCAAGTAAACAGCCGAGTTGGAGCAGAAGATGAAAATTCGTTCAGGCATGTAGATCGCGCCAGAACCTATCTCTAATCTTTCATCACACCGCTGCCACTACACAGATGGGCCTGTATGGGCCGCCCATGATAGAGTCAAATCCAGAAGATCTCGGATAGTGGGTATGGAGCTGGTAGCCTTGGTGTGATGGTAATAGAGACACAAATTTTACCCAGGTTTGGGCTCTCTCGAAGAGATAATACCGTACAACATGCTTTCATTGTGCTGGTTGAGGGGTTATATAGTACATGTTGATCTACCACGAGATTGTTTGTGTATGAGAGTAGTTTCATCTCTAGGATGTGTTGAGATTCTAATGATCTATCGACTAGCCAAGCCTCGACTTATATAATGTATCATACGCCTAGGATAACAAAACTCCTAGTCGGCTACGTCGATGGAGAGGAGTCATTGTCTTGTATGCCAAGTCTTGTGGAATCCCCTTGCATGCATCATGGGTTGCCCGAAGTGACCTGGGATGGAACCAACAAGGTGAAGGAAATATGCCCTAGAGGCAATAATAAAGTAGTTATTTATATTTCCTTATATCATGATAAATGTTTATTATTCATGCTAGAATTGTATTAACCGGAAACTTAGTACATGTGTGAATACATAGACAAACAGAATGTCACTAGTATGCCTCTACTTGACTAGCTCGTTGAATCAATGATGGTTATGTTTCCTAACCATAGACATGAGTTGTCATTTGATTAATGGGATCACATCATTAGAGAATGATGTGATTGACTTGACCCATCCGTTAGCTTAGCACGATGATCGTTTAGTTTGTTGCTATTGCTTTCTCCATAACTTATACATGTTCCTATGACTATGAGATCATGCAACTCCTGAATACCGGAGGAGCACTTTGTGTGCTACTGATGTCTACTACACAACCTTCTTCTTGTAGATGTTGTTGGGCCTCCAAGTGCAGTGGTTTGTAGGACAGTAGCAAATTTCCCTCAAGTGGATGACCTAAAATTTATCAATCCGTGGGAGGCATAGGATGAAGATGGTCTCTCTCAAACAACCCTGCAACCAAATAACAAAGAGTCTCTTGTGTCCCAACACATCCAATACAATGGTAAATTGTATAGGTGCACAAGTTCAGCGAAGAGATGGTGATACAAGTGCAATAGGGATCGTAGATATAGGTTTTTGTAATCTGAAAATATAAAAATAACAAGGTAACTAATGATAAAAGTGAGCACAAACGGTATTGCAATGCTTCGAAACAAGGCATATGGTTCATACTTTCACTAGTACAAGTTTTCTCAACAATAATAACATAATTGCATCATATAACTGTCCTTCAACATGCAACAAAGAGTCACTCCAAAGTCACTAATAGAGGAGAACAAACGAAGAGATTATTTTAGGGTATGAAACTAGCTCAAAGTTATCCTTTCTGATCGATCTATTCAAGAGTCCGTAGTAATATAACATGAAGCTATTCTTTCCGTTCAATCTATCATAGAATTCGTACTAGAATAACACCTTAAGACACAAATCAAACAAAACCCTAATGTCACGTATATACTCCGATGTCACCTCAAGTATCCGTGGGTATGATTATACGATATGCATCACACAATCTCAGATTTATCTATTGAACCAACACAAAGAACTTCAAAGAGCACCGCAAAGTTTCTACCGGAGAGTCAAGACGAAAACGTGTCCCAACCCCTATGCATAAGTTCACGAGGTCACGAAACTCGCAAGTTGATCATCAAAACATACATCAAATGGATCACGTGATGATGAGGACATCTCTTCTATTGTTACACCCGCCGCGACTCCTAGATCAGTTATTCCACCTGGTCTTATTACTAGAGCGCGAGCGAGACAAATAAATGGCCAGATACTATCGCTCCTTTGTACATATGATTTAGCTAACGAGAATATGATGTTACACTCATGTTCTGATTTAATTGTACTCAGAAACAAAGGGATTAAACAATCAATTGAAGGGGAGCCTTTAAACCAAATGGAACAACACTCTTTGCATGCATGCTCTCAACCGTCCTTGCATGCATGCACACACCGCACCATCCATCCAATCCATCGTGCATGCCATGGTACAGGAAGCAGACGCCACAAGACCCAAGCCGATTGATTTTTGTTGCATGGACCAAGAGACACCACGTTTTGGGTCATGGTGGGCCAACACCATTTGACTACTTCCTACGTGCAGCACTCGGCCGCCGTACGGACTGGTGTCCCGTGGATCAGCCCCAGGAGGCATTTGCTTTAATAAATAGCTAGGTTAAGTTTGGTTTTAGACTGGGGTTTTATTGTATTGTCTAGTCATCCCTACAATTCGCATCTATGAGACGTGTAGAACTACTGTCTTATTAGATCCACAGTGGAACCCCAACTTTCCATCTAGTTTGTATACTCAATTTTTCATCCGCAATTTCAGTTGCAATTCACCTTTGTTCTTGCTGGTTCTTCGGTTGCTTGCAGGAACTCGAACCTCGTTGTTCAGATTGATCGTGCCTACGGCAAGGTCAATAACCATCGGAGATTGGTTTAGCGATTGCCGAGGCACATCGTCGGGTACGGTATAGCCGGATCGTCAAGGTCAAAATTCACCAAATCGAAAATTATCCCACTCTCATCGAAAGATCGGGCCGCCATCACATCAAGTGATATCAGTTTTCAGGTTCATCAGCGAGAGTAACGAACTGGGAGAAAAACAATCATCGCAGATGCTAGAATGACAGCCGGACATCGATGGTTTTTTATCCTCTTGGGTCAGAGGAATCTCCCGGTGCATTGCATGATGTATCGTAGATGTATCGTAGATGTAGATGTAGATGTATATTTAAAACAAGCAACTATAACCAACATGAGTGTGGTTCTTAAGTAATGACATTATAGCCGATGCAAAAAAGTTACTGTGGAGATCTAGGTCGATGTCGATCTTGTGGAGATAGAAGTTGTTCATTCAATCTCCGGGGAGAAGTTTCTTCTCCATTTTGACATGGCGATGATTATATTGAAGGAGAGAATATCAGGGGTATATATTGGAGAATAACAATGTTATGAGATCCGTAGAGACACATGGCATGTTGAGAACTTGATGAAGAAATAGACCCGGTCTCATATTTTTTTTCCGCTGGTCGACGAACCAAGCTAGGTGCATAGTCGCCATAGTAGATCTTATTCAAGGCTGCTGGAGCCTGGAGAGGGGAAAGAAACATTCAAGCCGAAGGAGATGTCTACAGTCCACACGTGCATGCATGCATGGATCAACGAATCCAATGCAAATAAAACTGCGGTTGCTAGCTTGTAGCCGCGAACATGTATATATCTATGTACGTCCAAGTACTGGAGAACTCTGTGAGCATGGGATCTTGAAGAACGAAAATTTTATACTATGCAAGACATGTAACCAAGTTGGTGGAAAACAATCATCGCGGCTGCTAGAATGACAGCCCGACATGCATCGATGGTTTTTCTTTTTATCTTCCTCGAGGTCAAAGGAATCTCACGGTGCATCCCAGGATGTATCGTATACGTAGTAGCGTGTGGATGTATATTTTAAGCCAACTAACTATAACCGACGTGAGTAGTTTAATTGTACTTTGCAGCCACCCCGTTAAATTGGTATGGCTCCCCAAAAAAGAATGGCTATGGAGGTCTTCTCTCAGGAAGGTAATGATGTGAAATCAGGTCTATGGGTTACCTGGCGGCTGCTAATGCGGCAGCTGGACGGACAGTAGGGAGACACCATTGGGCTTGGTCCTTGTTGATCACTACAGCCCGCGGCGGGCAGAAGCAGATTGCAGGGGCTGTCGAGTGGTCCATGTGAGAGTTTCTACTCGATCCGGTGGTTGACTTCGGCACGGAGATGTGAACTATGGACAGCGGCTTGACGCATAGGAATGATTGTGCAGCGGCAGAAGATACGTATCGCGTGTAGCTGCTGGGATCATGCAAAAGAGATGGCGACAACACATAAAGGATATCAATGGTGGTGCTACTCGAGCACCTAGTTTCGAGCTCTGGGGTGAAAACCTAGATGAAAGTGCAATTGCCACTCAATTATAATTTTGGTGTTGATCACAATACAATTTGCGAGAACTAATGTCGGTTGCTATGTTTATCTCAGGACAATGGCTTCTCTATGGTGTCTACAGACGTCGGGAGCCCATCGATACAAAAAGGGAAATAGACGGTGTTCTTCGGCGACTCGGAAAGTTTGTCGGTTTCTTTTTGAGTCTTAGGAACATTTGTACTATTAGGATGGGTTGCTGTGATTTCGTATTCGGAGGACTGAAAACTTTTCCATACACCTTTCTCCCAATCCGTGTTAGGTTTCATTGGAAGACTAAGACTCCGAATTTTTTCCCTTGCTAGTAGTCCGGGTGCCCGGAGGCACCAGAGAGATGGCCGCTAGGTTCGGCTGGGTCCGGGTACCCGGGGTCACCCAAAAGTCAATAGAGAATGAAATGCATAAAGTTGATATAATTAGTTTAGAATGAGTGCACCTCAGTTTGATCAGGTCAAGCTACCTACAGATTCTCATATTTCAAATGGACTACTCATACAACTATTGGTTGCCCCTTGTACTTTCTAGTTGTTTAATTAACAACTATTTGAGCCTAAAAGAAACATTCCGGCAAGGAACATCAAATGAAAACCTTCGCACATAATATGTTCTTAAACAATTAATGACTTTCCCAAACTGGAGCATTAAGAACCAAAGAAGATTGGCAGAAAAGAAAAGTCACCTTAGTTTTTAGTTTCTCCCACAACATCATCTATCAATAGTTGATAACATGGAGTTTGAACCGACGGCGCGGTGATGCCGATGTAGGCCGAAATTCATGACGAACTCGAGGTCGTCTTGAAGAAGTAACGGCGTGGCGATGCCGGTGCGCCTGACCCACGGACGCTGTGAGCCTTTTCCGAGGTGGCAATGTGACGTGATTGATCTTGTCTAGACGAAGGGACGGCGCGGAGATGCTGGCGCAGGTCGACATCTGTAGAGCAACAAGGTCGGACCGGTTTGACACTGGTGCACGGTGAAGAGCACCTCAGAAAAGGATCCAAATTTGCAGGCACGTTTTTTAGAACAAAACACAATACCTTAGAAGCATAAACTTGATGGACTGCTTGGGCCGCCCTCGGAGTTTGAGTTGTCGGATTGAGCTAAAATTTTAAGGGCTTGTCGACATAACAATTCCGTATGATATGAATTATTGTATCTTCCAAAGGATGTGTGAGCTGACTGCTGGACTCCTCGCCCCGATCCTGGGCGGATTTCTATGCAGATCTGATAGGGCCTCGGTATATTCGGCGATTGCCAGAGATTCTGTCATAGGAATGCGATAAAATTTTATGGGTTGTTGTAGACTCAATTCCGGACGATTTGACCAAAGGGATTGTCAAAGCAACGCTCAAAGAGGAGGGCAGGGCGAAAACTAATCCGCTGCCCAAAAAATAGCAAAGTCGTGCAAGGGCAATGTTGATGTTGAGCCTCCGAGCCCCATGGACGAATTTCCCCATGATCTTGATTGAGATCAAAATTGATATTGATAAAGACGGCCACAGATCTCTGACAGATCAGACATGGGGTTTAGTCCTCGACTTGGCCCAAGTAAACAGCCGAGTTGGAGCAGAAGATGAAAATTCGTTCAGGCATGTAGATCGCGCCAGAACCTATCTCTAATCTTTCATCACACCGCTGCCACTACACAGATGGGCCTGTATGGGCCGCCCATGATAGAGTCAAATCCAGAAGATCTCGGATAGTGGGTATGGAGCTGGTAGCCTTGGTGTGATGGTAATAGAGACACAAATTTTACCCAGGTTTGGGCTCTCTCGAAGAGATAATACCGTACAACATGCTTTCATTGTGCTGGTTGAGGGGTTATATAGTACATGTTGATCTACCACGAGATTGTTTGTGTATGAGAGTAGTTTCATCTCTAGGATGTGTTGAGATTCTAATGATCTATCGACTAGCCAAGCCTCGACTTATATAATGTATCATACGCCTAGGATAACAAAACTCCTAGTCGGCTACGTCGATGGAGAGGAGTCATTGTCTTGTATGCCAAGTCTTGTGGAATCCCCTTGCATGCATCATGGGTTGCCCGAAGTGACCTGGGATGGAACCAACAAGGTGAAGGAAATATGCCCTAGAGGCAATAATAAAGTAGTTATTTATATTTCCTTATATCATGATAAATGTTTATTATTCATGCTAGAATTGTATTAACCGGAAACTTAGTACATGTGTGAATACATAGACAAACAGAATGTCACTAGTATGCCTCTACTTGACTAGCTCGTTGAAGCAATGATGGTTATGTTTCCTAACCATAGACATGAGTTGTCATTTGATTAATGGGATCACATCATTAGAGAATGATGTGATTGACTTGACCCATCCGTTAGCTTAGCACGATGATCGTTTAGTTTGTTGCTATTGCTTTCTCCATAACTTATACATGTTCCTATGACTATGAGATCATGCAACTCCTGAATACCGGAGGAGCACTTTGTGTGCTACTGATGTCTACTACACAACCTTCTTCTTGTAGATGTTGTTGGGCCTCCAAGTGCAGTGGTTTGTAGGACAGTAGCAAATTTCCCTCAAGTGGATGACCTAAAATTTATCAATCCGTGGGAGGCATAGGATGAAGATGGTCTCTCTCAAACAACCCTGCAACCAAATAACAAAGAGTCTCTTGTGTCCCAACACATCCAATACAATGGTAAATTGTATAGGTGCACAAGTTCAGCGAAGAGATGGTGATACAAGTGCAATAGGGATCGTAGATATAGGTTTTTGTAATCTGAAAATATAAAAATAGCAAGGTAACTAATGATAAAAGTGAGCACAAACGGTATTGCAATGCTTCGAAACAAGGCATATGGTTCATACTTTCACTAGTGCAAGTTTTCTCAACAATAATAACATAATTGCATCATATAACTGTCCTTCAACATGCAACAAAGAGTCACTCCAAAGTCACTAATAGAGGAGAACAAACGAAGAGATTATTTTAGGGTACGAAACCAGCTCAAAGTTATCCTTTCTGATCGATCTATTCAAGAGTCCGTAGTAATATAACATGAAGCTATTCTTTCCGTTCAATCTATCATAGAATTCGTACTAGAATAACACCTTAAGACACAAATCAAACAAAACCCTAATATCACGTATATACTCCGATGTGACCTCAAGTATCCGTGGGTATGATTATACGATATGCATCACACAATCTCAGATTCATCTATTTAACCAACACAAAGAACTTCAAAGAGCGCCGCAAAGTTTCTACCGGAGAGTCAAGACGAAAACGTGTGCCAACCCCTATGCATAAGTTCACGAGGTCACGGAACTCGCAAGTTGATCATCAAAACATACATCAAATGGATCACGTGATGATGAGGACATCTCTTCTATTGTTACACCCGCCGCGACTCCTAGATCAGTTATTCCACCTGGTCTTATTACTAGAGCGCGAGCGAGACAAATAAATGGCCAGATACTATCACTCCTTTGTACATATGATTTAGCTAACGAGAATATGATGTTACACTCATGTTCTGATTTAATTGTACTCAGAAACAAAGGGATTAAACAATCAATTGAAGGGGAGCCTTTAAACCAAATGGAACAACACTCTTTGCATGCATGCTCTCAACCGTCCTTGCATGCATGCACACACCGCACCATCCATCCAATCCATCGTGCATGCCATGGTACAGGAAGCAGACGCCACAGGACCCAAGCCGATTGATTTTTGTTGCATGGACCAAGAGACACCACGTTTTGGGTCATGGTGGGCCAACACCATTTGACTACTTCCTACGTGCAGCACTCAGCCGCCGTACGGACCGGTGTCCCGTGGATCAGCCCCAGGCGGCATTTGCTTTAATAAATAGCTAGGTTAAGTTTGGTTTTAGACTAGGGTTTTATTGTATTGTCTAGTCATCCCTACAATTCGCATCTATGAGACGTGTAGAACTACTGTCTTATTAGATCCACAGTGGAACCCCAACTTTCCATCTAGTTTGTATACTCAATTTTTCATCCGCAATTTCAGTTGCAATTCACCTTTGTTCTTGCTGGTTCTTCGGTTGCTTGCAGGAACTCGAACCTCGTTGTTCAGATTGATCATGCCTACGGCAAGGTCAATAACCATCGGAGATTGGTTTAGCGATTGCCGAGGCATATCGTCGGGTACGGTATAGCCGGATCATCAAGGTCAAAATTCACCAAATCGAAAATTATCCCACTCTCATCGAAAGATCGGGCCGCCATCACATCAAGTGATATCAGTTTTCAGGTTCATCAGCGAGAGTAACGAACTGGGAGAAAAACAATCATCGCAGATGCTAGAATGACAGCCGGACATCGATGGTTTTTTATCCTCTTGGGTCAGAGGAATCTCCCGGTGCATTGCATGATGTATCGTAGATGTAGATGTAGATGTATATTTAAAACAAGCAACTATAACCAACATGAGTGTGGTTCTTAAGTAATGACATTATAGCCGATGCAAAAAAGTTACTGTGGAGATCTAGGTCGATGTTGATCTTGTGGAGATAGAAGTTGTTCATTCAATCTCCGGGGAGAAGTTTCTTCTCCATTTTGACATGGCGATGATTATATTGAAGGAGAGAATATCAGGGGTATATATTGGAGAATAACAATGTTATGAGATCTGTAGAGACAAATGGCATGTTGTGAACTTGATGAAGAAATAGACCCGGTCTCATATTTTTTTTCCGCTGGTCGACGAACCAAGCTAGGTGCATAGTCGCCACAGTAGATCTTATTCAAGGCTTCTGGAGCTTGGAGAGGGGAAAGAAACATTCAAGCCGAAGGAGACGTCTACAGTCCACACGTGCATGCATGCATGGATCAACGAATCCAATGCAAATAAAACTGCGGTTGCTAGCTTGTAGCCGCCAACATGTATATATCTATGTACGTCCAAGTACTGGAGAACTCTGTGAGCATGGGATCTTGAAGAACGAAAATTTTATACTATGCAAGACATGTAACCAAGTTGGTGGAAAACAATCATCGCGGCTGCTAGAATGACAGCCCGACATGCATCGATGGTTTTTCTTTTTATCTTCCTCGAGGTCAAAGGAATCTCACGGTGCATCCCAGGATGTATCGTATACGTAGTAGCGTGTGGATGTATATTTTAAGCCAACTAACTATAACCGACGTGAGTAGTTTAATTGTACTTTGCAGCCACCCCGTTAAATTGGTATGGCTCCCCAAAAAAGAATGGCTATGGAGGTCTTCTCTCAGGAAGGTAATGATGTGAAATCAGGTCTATGGGTTACCTGGAGGCTGCTAATGCGGCAGCTGGACGGACAGTAGGGAGACACCATTGGGCTTGGTCCTTGTTGATCACTACAGCCCGCGGCGGGCAGAAGCAGATTGCAGGGGCTGTCGAGTGGTCCATGTGAGAGTTTCTACTCGATCCGGTGGTTGACTTCGGCACGGAGATGTGAACTATGGACGACGGCTTGACGCATAGGAATGATTGTGCAGCGGCAGAAGATACGTATCGCGTGTAGCTGCTGGGATCATGCAAAAGAGATGGCGACAACACATAAAGGATATCAATGGTGGTGCTACTCGAGCACCTAGTTTCGAGCTCTGGGGTGAAAACCTAGATGAAAGTGCAATTGCCACTCAATTATAATTTTGGTGTTGATCACAATACAATTTGCGAGAACTAATGTCGGTTGCTATGTTTATCTCAGGACAATGGCTTCTCTATGGTGTCTACAGACGTCGGGAGCCCCATCGATACAAAAAGGGAAATAGACGGTGTTCTTCGGCGACTCGGAAAGTTTGTCGGTTTCTTTTTGAGTCTTAGGAACATTTGTACTATTAGGATGGGTTGCTGTGATTTCGTATTCGGAGGACTGAAAACTTTTCCATACACCTTTCTCCCAATCCGTGTTAGGTTTCATTGGAAGAAGAAGACTCCGAATTTTTTTCCCTTGCTAGTAGTCCGGGTGCCCGGAGGCACCAGAGAGATGGCCGCTAGGTTCGGCTGGGTCCGGGTGCCCGGGGTCACCCAAAAGTCAATAGAGAATGAAATGCATAAAGTTGATATAATTAGTTTAGAATGAGTGCACCTCAGTTTGATCAGGTCAAGCTACCTACAGATTCTCATATTTCAAATGGACTGCTCATACAACTATTGGTTGCCCCTTGTACTTTCTAGTTGTTTAATTAACAACTATTTGAGCCTAAAAGAAACATTCCGGCAAGGAACATCAAATGAAAACCTTGGCACATAATATGTTCTTAAACAATTAATGACTTTCCCAAACTGGAGCATTAAGAACCAAAGAAGATTGGCAGAAAAGAAAAGTCACCTTAGTTTTTAGTTTCTCCCACAACATCATCTGTCAATAGTTGATAACATGGAGTTTGAACCGACGGCGCGGTGATGCCGATGTAGGCCGAAATTCATAACGCACTCGACGTCGTCTTGAAGAAGTAACGGCGTGGCGATGCCGGTGCGCCTGACCCACGGACGCTGTGAGCCTTTTCCGAGGTGGCAATGTGACGTGATTGATCTTGTCTAGATGAAGGGACGGCGCGGAGATGCTGGCGCAGGTCGACATCTGTAGAGCAACAAGGTCGGACCGGTTTGACACTGGTGCACGGTGAAGAGCACCTTAGAAAAGGCTCCAAATTTGCAGGCACGTTTTTTAGAACAAAACACAATACCTTAGAAGCATAAACTTTATGCACTGCTTGGGCCGCCCTCGGAGTTTGAGTTGTCGGATTGAGCTAAAATTTTAAGGGCTTGTCGACATAACAACTCCGTATGATATGAATTATTGTATCTTCCAAAGGATGTGTGAGCTGACTGCTGGACTCCTCGCCCCGATCCTGGGCGGATTTCTATGCAGATCTGATAGGGCCTCGGTATATTCGGCGATTGCCAGAGATTCTGTCATAGGAATGCGATAAAATTTTATGGGTTGTTGTAGACTCAATTCCGGACGATTTGACCAAAGGGATTGTCAAAGCAACGCTCAAAGAGGACGGCAGGGCGAAAACTAATCCGCTGCCCAAAAAATAGCAAAGTCGTGCAAGGGCAATGTTGATGTTGAGCCTCCGAGCCCCATGGACGAATTTCCCCATGATCTTGATTGAGATCAAAATTGATATTGATAAAGACGGCCACAGATCTCTGACAGATCAGACATGGGGTTTAGTCCTCGACTTGGCCCAAGTAAACAGCCGAGTTGGAGCAGAAGATGAAAATTCGTTCAGGCATGTAGATCGCGCCAGAACCTATCTCTAATCTTTCATCACACCGCTGCCACTACACAGATGGGCCTGTATGGGCCGCCCATGATAGAGTCAAATCCAGAAGATCCCGGATAGTGGGTATGGAGCTGGTAGCCTTGGTGTGATGGTAATAGAGACACAAATTTTACCCAGGTTTGGGCTCTCTCGAAGAGATAATACCGTACAACATGCTTTCATTGTGCTGGTTGAGGGGTTATATAGTACATGTTGATCTACCACGAGATTGTTTGTGTATGAGAGTAGTTTCATCTCTAGGATGTGTTGAGATTCTAATGATCTATCGACTAGCCAAGCCTCGACTTATATAATGTATCATACGCCTAGGATAACAAAACTCCTAGTCGGCTACGTCGATGGAGAGGAGTCATTGTCTTGTATGCCAAGTCTTGTGGAATCCCCTTGCATGCATCATGGGTTGCCCGAAGTGACCTGGGATGGAACCAACAAGGTGAAGGAAATATGCCCTAGAGGCAATAATAAAGTAGTTATTTATATTTCCTTATATCATGATAAATGTTTATTATTCATGCTAGAATTGTATTAACCGGAAACTTAGTACATGTGTGAATACATAGACAAACAGAATGTCACTAGTATGCCTCTACTTGACTAGCTCGTTGAATCAATGATGGTTATGTTTCCTAACCATAGACATGAGTTGTCATTCGATTAATGGGATCACATCATTAGAGAATGATGTGATTGACTTGACCCATCCGTTAGCTTAGCACGATGATCGTTTAGTTTGTTGCTGTTGCTTTCTCCATAACTTATACATGTTCCTATGACTATGAGATCATGCAACTCCTGAATACCGGAGGAGCACTTTGTGTGCTACTGATGTCTACTACACAACGTTCTTCTTGTAGATGTTGTTGGGCCTCCAAGTGCAGTGGTTTGTAGGACAGTAGCAAATTTCCCTCAAGTGGATGACCTAAAATTTATCAATCCGTGGGAGGCATAGGATGAAGATGGTCTCTCTCAAACAACCCTGCAACCAAATAACAAAGAGTCTCTTGTGTCCCAACACATCCAATACAATGGTAAATTGTATAGGTGCACAAGTTCAGCGAAGAGATGGTGATACAAGTGCAATAGGGATCGTAGATATAGGTTTTTGTAATCTGAAAATATAAAAATAGCAAGGTAACTAATGATAAAAGTGAGCACAAACGGTATTGCAATGCTTTGAAACAAGGCATATGGTTCATACTTTCACTAGTGCAAGTTTTCTCAACAATAATAACATAATTGCATCATATAACTGTCCTTCAACATGCAACAAAGAGTCACTCCAAAGTCACTAATAGAGGAGAACAAACGAAGAGATTATTTTAGGGTACGAAACCAGCTCAAAGTTATCCTTTCTGATCGATCTATTCAAGAGTCCGTAGTAATATAACATGAAGCTATTCTTTCCGTTCAATCTATCATAGAATTCGTACTAGGATAACACCTTAAGACACAAATCAAACAAAACCCTAATGTCACGTATATACTCCGATGTCACCTCAAGTATCCGTGGGTATGATTATACGATATGCATCACACAATCTCAGATTCATCTATTTAACCAACACAAAGAACTTCAAAGAGCGCCGCAAAGTTTCTACCGGAGAGTCAAGACGAAAACGTGTGCCAACCCCTATGCATAAGTTCACGAGGTAACGGAACTCGCAAGTTGATCATCAAAACATACATCAAATGGATCACGTGATGATGAGGACATCTCTTCTATTGTTACACCCGCCGCGACTCCTAGATCAGTTATTCCACCTGGTCTTATTACTAGAGCGCGAGCGAGACAAATAAATGGCCAGATACTATCGCTCCTTTGTACATATGATTTAGCTAACGAGAATATGATGTTACACTCATGTTCTGATTTAATTGTACTCAGAAACAAAGGGATTAAACAATCAATTGAAGGGGAGCCTTTAAACCAACTGGAACAACACTCTTTGCATGCATGCTCTCAACCGTCCTTGCATGCATGCACACACCGCACCATCCATCCAATCCATCGTGCATGCCATGGTACAGGAAGCAGACGCCACAGGACCCAGGCCGATTGATTTTTGTTGCATGGACCAAGAGACACCACGTTTTGGGTCATGGTGGGCCAACACCATTTGACTACTTCCTACGTGCAGCACTCGGCCGCCGTACGGACCGGTGTCCCGTGGATCAGCCCCAGGCGGCATTTGCTTTAATAAATAGCTAGGTTAAGTTTGGTTTTAGAGTGGGGTTTTATTGTATTGTCTAGTCATCCCTACAATTTGCATCTATGAGACGTGTAGAACTACTGTCTTATTAGATCCACAGTGGAACCCCAACTTTCCATCTAGTTTGTATACTCAATTTTTCATCCGCAATTTCAGTTGCAATTCACCTTTGTTCTTGCTGGTTCTTCGGTTGCTTGCAGGAACTCGAACCTCGTTGTTCAGATTGATCGTGCCTACGGCAAGGTCAATAACCATCGGAGATTGGTTTAGCGATTGCCGAGGCATATCGTCGGGTATGGTATAGCCGGATCGTCAAGGTCAAAATTCACCAAATCGAAAATTATCCCACTCTCATCGAAAGATCGGGCCGTCATCACATCAAGTGATATCAGTTTTCAGGTTCATCAGCGAGAGTAACGAACTGGGAGAAAAACAATCATCGCAGATGCTAGAATGACAGCCGGACATCGATGGTTTTTTATCCTCTTGGGTCAGAGGAATCTCCCGGTGCATTGCATGATGTATCGTAGATGTAGATGTAGATGTATATTTAAAACAAGCAACTATAACCAACATGAGTGTGGTTCTTAAGTAATGACATTATAGCCGATGCAAAAAAGTTACTGTGGAGATCTAGGTCGATGTTGATCTTGTGGAGATAGAAGTTGTTCATTCAATCTCCGGGGAGAAGTTTCTTCTCCATTTTGACATGGCGATAATTATATTGAAGGAGAGAATATCAGGGGTATATATTGGAGAATAACAATGTTATGAGATCTGTAGAGACACATGGCATGTTGAGAACTTGATGAAGAAATAGACCCGGTCTCATATTTTTTTTCCGCTGGTCGACGAACCAAGCTAGGTGCATAGTCGCCATAGTAGATCTTATTCAAGGCTGCTGGAGCCTGGAGAGGGGAAAGAAACATTCAAGCCGAAGGAGACGTCTACAGTCCACACGTGCATGCATGCATGGATCAACGAATCCAATGCAAATAAAACTGCGGTTGCTAGCTTGTAGCCGCCAACATGTATATATCTATGTACGTCCAGGTACTGGAGAACTCTGTGAGCATGGGATCTTGAAGAACGAAAATTTTATACTATGCAAGACATGTAACCAAGTTGGTGGAAAACAATCATCGCGGCTGCTAGAATGACAGCCCGACATGCATCGATGGTTTTTCTTTTTATCTTCCTCGAGGTCAAAGGAATCTCACGGTGCATCCCAGGATGTATCGTATACGTAGTAGCGTGTGGATGTATATTTTAAGCCAACTAACTATAACAGACGTGAGTAGTTTAATTGTACTTTGCAGCCACCCCGTTAAATTGGTATGGCTCCCCAAAAAAGAATGGCTATGGAGGTCTTCTCTCAGGAAGGTAATGATGTGAAATCAGGTCTATGGGTTACCTGGCGGCTGCTAATGCGGCAGCTGGACGGACAGTAGGGAGACACCATTGGGCTTGGTCCTTGTTGATCACTACAGCCCGCGGCGGGCAGAAGCAGATTGCAGGGGCTGTCGAGTGGTCCATGTGAGAGTTTCTACTCGATCCGGTGGTTGACTTCGGCACGGAGATGTGAACTATGGACGACGGCTTGACGCATAGGAATGATTGTGCAGCGGCAGAAGATACGTATCGCGTGTAGCTGCTGGGATCATGCAAAAGAGATGGCGACAACACATAAAGGATATCAATGGTGGTGCTACTCGAGCACCTAGTTTCGAGCTCTGGGGTGAAAACCTAGATGAAAGTGCAATTGCCACTCAATTATAATTTTGGTGTTGATCACAATACAATTTGCGAGAACTAATGTCGGTTGCTATGTTTATCTCAGGACAATGGCTTCTCTATGGTGTCTACAGACGTCGGGAGCCCCATCGATACAAAAAGGGAAATAGACGGTGTTCTTCGGCGACTCGGAAAGTTTGTCGGTTTCTTTTTGAGTCTTAGGAACATTTGTACTATTAGGATGGGTTGCTGTGATTTCGTATTCGGAGGACTAAAAACTTTTCCATACACCTTTCTCCCAATCCGTGTTAGGTTTCATTGGAAGAAGAAGACTCCGAATTTTTTTCCCTTGCTAGTAGTCCGGGTGCCCGGAGGCACCAGAGAGATGGCCGCTAGGTTCGTCTGGGTCCGGGTGCCCGGGGTCACCCAAAAGTCAATAGAGAATGAAATGCATAAAGTTGATATAATTAGTTTAGAATGAGTGCACCTCAGTTTGATCAGGTCAAGCTACCTACAGATTCTCATATTTCAAATGGACTACTCATACAACTATTGGTTGCCCCTTGTACTTTCTAGTTGTTTAATTAACAATTATTTGAGCCTAAAAGAAACATTCCGGCAAGGAACATCAAATGAAAACCTTGGCACATAATATGTTCTTAAACAATTAATGACTTTCCCAAACTGGAGCATTAAGAACCAAAGAAGATTGGCAGAAAAGAAAAGTCACCTTAGTTTTTAGTTTCTCCCACAACATCATCTGTCAATAGTTGATAACATGGAGTTTGAACCGACGGCGCGGTGATGCCGATGTAGGCCGAAATTCATAACGCACTCGACGTCGTCTTGAAGAAGTAACGGCGTGGCGATGCCGGTGCGCCTGACCCACGGACGCTGTGAGCCTTTTCCGAGGTGGCAATGTGACGTGATTGATCTTGTCTAGACGAAGGGACGGCGCGGAGATGCTGGCGCAGGTCGACATCTGTAGAGCAACAAGGTCGGACCGGTTTCACACTGGTGCACGGTGAAGAGCACCTCAGAAAAGGATCCAAATTTGCAGGCACGTTTTTTAGAACAAAACACAATACCTTAGAAGCATAAACTTGATGGACTGCTTGGGCCGCCCTCAGAGTTTGAGTTGTCAGATTGAGCTAAAATTTTAAGGGCTTGTCGACATAACAATTCCGTATGATATGAATTATTGTATCTTCCAAAGGATGTGTGAGCTGACTGCTGGACTCCTCGCCCCGATCCTGGGCGGATTTCTATGCAGATCTGATAGGGCCTCGGTATATTCGGCGATTGCCAGAGATTCTGTCATAGGAATGCGATAAAATTTTATGGGTTGTTGTAGACTCAATTCCGGACGATTTGACCAAAGGGATTGTCAAAGCAACGCTCAAAGAGGAGGGCAGGGCGAAAACTAATCCGCTGCCCAAAAAATAGCAAAGTCGTGCAAGGGCAATGTTGATGTTGAGCCTCCGAGCCCCATGGACGAATTTCCCCATGATCTTGATTGAGATCAAAATTGATATTGATAAAGACGGCCACAGATCTTTGACAGATCAGACATGGGGTTTAGTCCTCGACTTGGCCCAAGTAAACAGCCGAGTTGGAGCAGAAGATGAAAATTCGTTCAGGCATGTAGATCGCGCCAGAACCTATCTCTAATCTTTCATCACACCGCTGCCACTACACAGATGGGCCTGTATGGGCCGCCCATGATAGAGTCAAATCCAGAAGATCTCGGATAGTGGGTATGGAGCTGGTAGCGTTGGTGTGATGGTAATAGAGACACAAATTTTACCCAGGTTTGGGCTCTCTCGAAGAGATAATACCGTACAACATGCTTTCATTGTGCCGGTTGAGGTGTTATATAGTACATGTTGATCTACCACGAGATTGTTTGTGTATGAGAGTAGTTTCATCTCTAGGATGTGTTGAGATTCTAATGATCTATCGACTAGCCAAGCCTCGACTTATATAATGTATCATACGCCTAGGATAACAAAACTCCTAGTCGGCTACGTCGATGGAGAGGAGTCATTGTCTTGTATGCCAAGTCTTGTGGAATCCCCTTGCATGCATCATGGGTTGCCCGAAGTGACCTGGGATGGAACCAACAAGGTGAAGGAAATATGCCCTAGAGGCAATAATAAAGTAGTTATTTATATTTCCTTATATCATGATAAATGTTTATTATTCATGCTAGAATTGTATTAACCGGAAACTTAGTACATGTGTGAATACATAGACAAACAGAATGTCACTAGTATGCCTCTACTTGACTAGCTCGTTGAATCAATGATGGTTATGTTTCCTAACCATAGACATGAGTTGTCATTTGATTAATGGGATCACATCATTAGAGAATGATGTGATTGACTTGACCCATCCGTTAGCTTAGCACGATGATCGTTTAGTTTGTTGCTATTGCTTTCTCCATAACTTATACATGTTCCTATGACTATGAGATCATGCAACTCCTGAATACCGGAGGAGCACTTTGTGTGCTACTGATGTCTACTACACAACCTTCTTCTTGTAGATGTTGTTGGGCCTCCAAGTGCAGTGGTTTGTAGGACAGTAGCAAATTTCCCTCAAGTGGATGACCTAAAATTTATCAATCCGTGGGAGGCATAGGATGAAGATGGTCTCTCTCAAACAACCCTGCAACCAAATAACAAAGAGTCTCTTGTGTCCCAACACATCCAATACAATGGTAAATTGTATAGGTGCACAAGTTCAGCGAAGAGATGGTGATACAAGTGCAATAGGGATCGTAGATATAGGTTTTTGTAATCTGAAAATATAAAAATAGCAAGGTAACTAATGATAAAAGTGAGCACAAACGGTATTGCAATGCTTCGAAACAAGGCATATGGTTCATACTTTCACTAGTGCAAGTTTTCTCAACAATAATAACATAATTGCATCATATAACTGTCCTTCAACATGCAACAAAGAGTCACTCCAAAGTCACTAATAGAGGAGAACAAACGAAGAGATTATTTTAGGGTACGAAACCAGCTCAAAGTTATCCTTTCTGATCGATCTATTCAAGAGTCCGTAGTAATATAACATGAAGCTATTCTTTCTGTTCAATCTATCATAGAATTCGTACTAGAATAACACCTTAAGACACAAATCAAACAAAACCCTAATGTCACGTATATACTCCCATGTCACCTCAAGTATCCGTGGGTATGATTATACGATATGCATCACACAATCTCAGATTCATCTATTTAACCAACACAAAGAACTTCAAAGAGCGCCGCAAAGTTTCTACCGGAGAGTCAAGACGAAAACGTGTGCCAACTCCTATGCATAAGTTCACGAGGTCACGGAACTCGCAAGTTGATCATCAAAACATACATCAAATGGATCACGTGATGATGAGGACATCTCTTCTATTGTTACACCCGCCGCGACTCCTAGATCAGTTATTCCACCTGGTCTTATTACTAGAGCGCGAGCGAGACAAATAAATGGCCAGATACTATCGCTCCTTTGTACATATGATTTAGCTAACGAGAATATGATGTTACACTCATGTTCTGATTTAATTGTACTCAGAAACAAAGGGATTAAACAATCAATTGAAGGGGAGCCTTTAAACCAAATGTTACAACACTCTTTGCATGCATGCTCTCAATCGTCCTTGCATGCATGCACACACCGCACCATCCATCCAATCCATCGTGCATGCCATGGTACAGGAAGCAGACGCCACAAGACCCAAGCCGATTGATTTTTGTTGCATGGACCAAGAGACACCACGTTTTGGGTCATGGTGGGCCAACACCATTTGACTACTTCCTACGTGCAGCACTCGGCCGCCGTACGGACCGGTGTCCCGTGGATCAGCCCCAGGCGGCATTTGCTTTAATAAATAGCTAGGTTAAGTTTGGTTTTAGACTGGGGTTTTATTGTATTGTCTAGTCATCCCTACAATTCGCATCTATGAGACGTGTAGAACTACTGTCTTATTAGATCCACAGTGGAACCCCAACTTTCCATCTAGTTTGTATACTCAATTTTTCATCCGCAATTTCAGTTGCAATTCACCTTTGTTCTTGCTGGTTCTTCGGTTGCTTGCAGGAACTCGAACCTCGTTGTTCAGATTGATCGTGCCTACGGCAAGGTCAATAACCATCGGAGATTGGTTTAGCGATTGCCGTGGCATATCGTCAGGTACAGTATAGCCGGATCGTCAAGGTCAAAATTCACCAAATCGAAAATTATCCCACTCTCATCGAAAGATCGGGCCGCCATCACATCAAGTGATATCAGTTTTCAGGTTCATCAGCGAGAGTAACGAACTGGGAGAAAAACAATCATCGCAGATGCTAGAATGATAGCCGGACATCGATGGTTTTTTATCCTCTTGGGTCAGAGGAATCTCCCGGTGCATTGCATGATGTATCGTAGATGTATCGTAGATGTAGATGTAGATGTATATTTAAAACAAGCAACTATAGCCAACATGAGTGTGGTTCTTAAGTAATGACATTATAGCCGATGCAAAAAAGTTACTGTGGAGATCTAGGTCGATGTTGATCTTGTGGAGATAGAAGTTGTTCATTCAATCTCCGGGGAGAAGTTTCTTCTCCATTTTGACATGGCGATGATTATATTGAAGGAGAGAATATCAGGGGTATATATTGGAGAATAACAATGTTATGAGATCTGTAGAGACACATGGCATGTTGTGAACTTGATGAAGAAATAGACCCGGTCTCATATTTTTTTTCCGCTGGTCGACGAACCAAGCTAGGTGCATAGTCGCCACAGTAGATCTTATTCAAGGCTGCTGGAGCCTGGAGAGGGGAAAGAAACATTCAAGCCGAAGGAGACGTCTACAGTCCACACGTGCATGCATGCATGGATCAACGAATCCAATGCAAATAAAACTGCGGTTGCTAGCTTGTAGCCGCCAACATGTATATATCTATGTACGTCCAAGTACTGGAGAACTCTGTGAGCATGGGATCTTGAAGAACGAAAATTTTATACTATGCAAGACATGTAACCAAGTTGGTGGAAAACAATCATCGCGGCTGCTAGAATGACAGCCCGACATGCATCGATGGTTTTTCTTTTTATCTTCCTCGAGGTCAAAGGAATCTCACGGTGCATCCTAGGATGTATCGTATACGTAGTAGCGTGTGGATGTATATTTTAAGCCAACTAACTATAACCGACGTGAGTAGTTTAATTGTACTTTGCAGCCACCCCGTTAAATTGGTATGGCTCCCCAAAAAAGAATGGCTATGGAGGTCTTCTCTCAGGAAGGTAATGATGTGAAATCAGGTCTATGGGTTACCTGGCGGCTGCTAATGCGGCAGCTGGACGGACAGTAGGGAGACACCATTGGGCTTGGTCCTTGTTGATCACTACAGCCCGCGGCGGGCAGAAGCAGATTGCAGGGGCTGTCGAGTGGTCCATGTGAGAGTTTCTACTCGATCCGGTGGTTGACTTCGGCACGGAGATGTGAACTATGGACAACGGCTTGACGCATAGGAATGATTGTGCAGCGGCAGAAGATACGTATCGCGTGTAGCTGCTGGGATCATGCAAAAGAGATGGCGACAACACATAAAGGATATCAGTGGTGGTGCTACTCGAGCACCTAGTTTCGAGCTCTGGGGTGAAAACCTAGATGAAAGTGCAATTGCCACTCAATTATAATTTTGGTGTTGATCACAATACAATTTGCGAGAACTAATGTCGGTTGCTATGTTTATCTCAAGACAATGGCTTCTCTATGGTGTCTACAGACGTCGGGAGCCCCATCGATACAAAAAGGGAAATAGACGGTGTTCTTCGGCGACTCGGAAAGTTTGTCGGTTTCTTTTTGAGTCTTAGGAACATTTGTACTATTAGGATGGGTTGCTGTGATTTCGTATTCGGAGGACTGAAAACTTTTCCATACACCTTTCTCCCAATCCGTGTTAGGTTTCATTGGAAGAAGACTCCGAATTTTTTTCCCTTGTTAGTAGTCCGGGTGCCCGGAGGCACCAGAGAGATGGCCGCTAGGTTCGGCTGGGTCCGGGTGCCCGGGGTCACCCAAAAGTCAATAGAGAATGAAATGCATAAAGTTGATATAATTAGTTTAGAATGAGTGCACCTCAGTTTGATCAGGTCAAGCTACCTACAGATTCTCATATTTCAAATGGACTACTCATACAACTATTGGTTGCCCCTTGTACTTTCTAGTTGTTTAATTAACAATTATTTGAGCCTAAAAGAAACATTCCGGCAAGGAACATCAAATGAAAACCTTGGCACATAATATGTTCTTAAACAATTAATGACTTTCCCAAACTGGAGCATTAAGAACCAAAGAAGATTGGCAGAAAAGAAAAGTCACCTTAGTTTTTAGTTTCTCCCACAACATCATCTGTCAATAGTTGCTAACATGGAGTTTGAACCGACGGCGCGGTGATGCCGATGTAGGCCGAAATTCATAACGCAATCGACGTCGTCTTGAAGAAGTAACGGCGTGGCGATGCCGGTGCGCCTGACCCACGGACGCTGTGAGCCTTTTCCGAGGTGGCAATGTGACGTGATTGATCTTGTCTAGACGAAGGGACGACGCGGAGATGCTGGCGCAGGTCGACATCTGTAGAGCAACAAGGTCGGACCGGTTTGACACTGGTGCACGGTGAAGAGCACCTCAGAAAAGGCTCCAAATTTGCAGGCACGTTTTTTGGAACAAAACACAATACCTTAGAAGCATAAACTTGATGGACTGCTTGGGCCGCCCTCGGAGTTTGAGTTGTCGGATTGAGCTAAAATTTTAAGGGCTTGTCGACATAACAATTCCGTATGATATGAATTATTGTATCTTCCAAAGGATGTGTGAGCTGACTGCTGGACTCCTCGCCCCGTTCCTGGGCGGATTTCTATGCAGATCTGATAGGGCCTCGGTATATTCGGCGATTGCCAGAGATTCTGTCATAGGAATGCGATAAAATTTTATGGGTTGTTGTAGACTCAATTCCGGATGATTTGACCAAAGGAATTGTCAAAGCAACGCTCAAAGAGGAGGGCAGGGCGAAAACTAATCCGCTGCCCAAAAAATAGCAAAGTCGTGCAAGGGCAATGTTGATGTTGAGCCTCCGAGCCCCATGGACGAATTTCCCCATGATCTTGATTGAGACCAAAATTGATATTGATAAAGACGGCCACAGATCTCTGACAGATCAGACATGGTGTTTAGTCCTCGACTTGGCCCAAGTAAACAGCCGAGTTGGAGCAGAAGATGAAAATTCGTTCAGGCATGTAGATCGCGCCAGAACCTACCTCTAATCTTTCATCACACCGCTGCCACTACACAGATGGGCCTGTATGGGCCGCCCATGATAGAGTCAAATCCAGAAGATCTCGGATAGTGGGTATGGAGCTGGTAGCCTTGGTGTGATGGTAATAGAGACACAAATTTTACCCAGGTTTGGGCTCTCTCGAAGAGATAATACCGTACAACATGCTTTCATTGTGCTGGTTGAGGGGTTATATAGTACATGTTGATCTACCACGAGATTGTTTGTGTATGAGAGTAGTTTCATCTCTAGGATGTGTTGAGATTCTAAAGATCTATCGACTAGCCAAGCCTCGACTTATATAATGTATCATACGCCTAGGATAACAAAACTCCTAGTCGGCTACGTCGATGGAGAGGAGTCATTGTCTTGTATGCCAAGTCTTGTGGAATCCCCTTGCATGCATCATGGGTTGCCCGAAGTGACCTGGGATGGAACCAACAAGGTGAAGGAAATATGCCCTAGAGGCAATAATAAAGTAGTTATTTATATTTCCTTATATCATGATAAATGTTTATTATTCATGCTAGAATTGTATTAACCGGAAACTTAGTACATGTGTGAATACATAGACAAACAGAATGTCACTAGTATGCCTCTACTTGACTAGCTCGTTGAATCAATGATGGTTATGTTTCCTAACCATAGACATGAGTTGTCATTTGATTAATGGGATCACATCATTAGAGAATGATGTGATTGACTTGACCCATCCGTTAGCTTAGCACGATGATCGTTTAGTTTGTTGCTATTGCTTTCTCCATAACTTATACATGTTCCTATGACTATGAGATCATGCAACTCCTGAATACCGGAGGAGCACTTTGTGTGCTACTGATGTCTACTACACAACGTTCTTCTTGTAGATGTTGTTGGGCCTCCAAGTGCAGTGGTTTGTAGGACAGTAGCAAATTTCCCTCAAGTGGATGACCTAAAATTTATCAATCCGTGGGAGGCATAGGATGAAGATGGTCTATCTCAAACAACCCTGCAACCAAATAACAAAGAGTCTCTTGTGTCCCAACACATCCAATACAATGGTAAATTGTATAGGTGCACAAGTTCAGCGAAGAGATGGTGATACAAGTGCAATAGGGATCGTAGATATAGGTTTTTGTAATCTGAAAATATAAAAATAGCAAGGTAACTAATGATAAAAGTGAGCACAAACGGTATTGCAATGCTTCGAAACAAGGCATATGGTTCATACTTTCACTAGTGCAAGTTTTCTCAACAATAATAACATAATTGCATCATATAACTGTCCTTCAACATGCAACAAAGAGTCACTCCAAAGTCACTAATAGAGGAGAACAAACGAAGAGATTATTTTAGGGTACGAAACCAGCTCAAAGTTATCCTTTCTGATCGATCTATTCAAGAGTCCGTAGTAATATAACATGAAGCTATTCTTTCCGTTCAATCTATCATAGAATTCGTACTAGAATAACACCTTAAGACACAAATCAAACAAAACCCTAATGTCACGTATATACTCCGATGTGACCTCAAGTATCCGTGGGTATGATTATACGATATGCATCACACAATCTCAGATTCATCTATTTAACCAACACAAAGAACTTCAAAGAGCGCCGCAAAGTTTCTACCGGAGAGTCAAGACGAAAACGTGTGCCAACCCCTATGCATAAGTTCACGAGGTCACGGAACTCCCAAGTTGATCATCAAAACATACATCAAATGGATCACGTGATGATGAGGACATCTCTTCTATTGTTACACCCGCCGCGACTCCTAGATCAGTTATTCCACCTGGTCTTATTACTAGAGCGCGAGCGAGACAAATAAATGGCCAGATACTATCGCTCCTTTGTACATATGATTTAGCTAACGAGAATATGATGTTACACTCATGTTCTGATTTAATTGTACTCAGAAACAAAGGGATTAAACAATCAATTGAAGGGGAGCCTTTAAACCAAATGGAACAACACTCTTTGCATGCATGCTCTCAACCGTCCTTGCATGCATGCACACACCGCACCATCCATCCAATCCATCGTGCATGCCATGGTACAGGAAGCAGACGCCACAAGACCCAAGCCGATTGATTTTTGTTGCATGGACCAAGAGACACCACGTTTTGGGTCATGGTGGGCCAACACCATTTGACTACTTCCTACGTGCAGCACTCGGCCGCCGTACGGACCGGTGTCCCGTGGATCAGCCCCAGGCGGCATTTGCTTTCATAAATAGCTAGGTTAAGTTTGGTTTTAGACTGGGGTTTTATTGTATTGTCTAGTCATCCCTACAATTCACATCTATGAGACGTGTAGAACTACTGTCTTATTAGATCCACAGTGGAACCCCAACTTTCCATCTAGTTTGTATACTCAATTTTTCATCCGCAATTTCAGTTGCAATTCACCTTTGTTCTTGCTGGTTCTTCGGTTGCTTGCAGTAACTCGAACCTCGTTGTTCAGATTGATCGTGCCTACGGCAAGGTCAATAACCATCGGAGATTGGTTTAGCGATTGCCGAGGCATATCGTCGGGTACGGTATAGCCGGATCGTCAAGGTCAAAATTCACCAAATCGAAAATTATCCCACTCTTATCGAAAGATCAGGCCGCCATCACATCAAGTGATATCAGTTTTCAGGTTCATCAGCGAGAGTAACGAACTGGGAGAAAAACAATCATCGCAGATGCTAGAATGACAGCCGGACATCGATGGTTTTTTATCCTCTTGGGTCAGAGGAATCTCCCGGTGCATTGCATGATGTATCGTAGATGTATCATAGATGTAGATGTAGATGTATATTTAAAACAAGCAACTATAACCAACATGAGTGTGGTTCTTAAGTAATGACATTATAGCCGATGCAAAAAAGTTACTGTGGAGATCTAGGTCGATGTTGATCTTGTGGAGATAGAAGTTGTTCATTCAATCTCCGGGGAGAAGTTTCTTCTCCATTTTGACATGGCGATGATTATATTGAAGGAGAGAATATCAGGGGTGTATATTGGAGAATAACAATGTTATCAGATCTGTAGAGACACATGGCATGTTGTGAACTTGATGAAGAAATAGACCCGGTCTCATATTTTTTTTCCGCTGGTCGACGAACCAAGCTAGGTGCATAGTCGCCACAGTAGATCTTATTCAAGGCTGCTGGAGCCTGGAGATTGGAAAGAAACATTCAAGCCGAAGGAGACGTCTACAGTCCACACGTGCATGCATGCATGGATCAACGAATCCAATGCAAATAAAACTGCGGTTGCTAGCTTGTAGCCGCCAACATGTATATATCTATGTACGTCCAAGTACTGGAGAACTCTGTGAGCATGGGATCTTGAAGAACGAAAATTTTATACTATGCAAGACATGTAACCAAGTTGGTGGAAAACAATCATCGCGGCTGCTAGAATGACAGCCCGACATGCATCGATGGTTTTTCTTTTTATCTTCCTCGAGGTCAAAGGAATCTCACGGTGCATCCCAGGATGTATCGTATACGTAGTAGCGTGTGGATGTATATTTTAAGCCAACTAACTATAACCGACGTGAGTAGTTTAATTGTTCTTTGCAGCCACCCCGTTAAATTGGTATGGCTCCCCAAAAAAGAATGGCTATGGAGGTCTTCTCTCAGGAAGGTAATGATGTGAAATCAGGTCTATGGGTTACCTGGAGGCTGCTAATGCGGCAGCTGGACGGACAGTAGGGAGACACCATTGGGCTTGGTCCTTGTTGATCACTACAGCCCGCGGCGGGCAGAAGCAGATTGCAGGGGCTGTCGAGTGGTCCATGTGAGAGTTTCTACTCGATCCGGTGGTTGACTTCGGCACGGAGATGTGAACTATGGACAACGGCTTGACGCATAGGAATGATTGTGCAGCGGCAGAAGATACGTATCGCGTCTAGCTGCTGGGATCATGCAAAAGAGATGGCGACAACACATAAAGGATATCAATGGTGGTGCTACTCGAGCACCTAGTTTCGAGCTCTGGGGTGAAAACCTAGATGAAATTGCAATTGCCACTCAATTATAATTTTGGTGTTGATCACAATACAATTTGCGAGAACTAATGTCGGTTGCTATGTTTATCTCAGGACAATGGCTTCTCTATGGTGTCTACAGACGTCGGGAGCCCCATCGATACAAAAAGGGAAATAGACGGTGTTCTTCGGCGACTCGGAAAGTTTGTCGGTTTCATTTTGAGTCTTAGGAACATTTGTACTATTAGGATGGGTTGCTGTGATTTCGTATTCGGAGGACTGAAAACTTTTCCATACACCTTTCTCCCAATCCGTGTTAGGTTTCATTGGAAGAAGAAGACTCCGAATTTTTTTCCCTTGCTAGTAGTCCGGGTGCCCGGAGGCACCAGAGAGATGGCCGCTAGGTTCGGCTGGGTCCGGGTGCCCGGGGTCACCCAAAAGTCAATAGAGAATGAAATGCATAAAGTTGATATAATTAGTTTAGAATGAGTGCACCTCAGTTTGATCAGGTCAAGCTACCTACAGATTCTCATATTTCAAATGGACTACTCATACAACTATTGGTTGCCCCTTGTACTTTCTAGTTGTTTAATTAACAATTATTTGAGCCTAAAAGAAACATTCCGGCAAGGAACATCAAATGAAAACCTTGGCACATAATATGCTCTTAAACAATTAATGACTTTCCCAAACTGGAGCATTAAGAACCAAAGAAGATTGGCAGAAAAGAAAAGTCACCTTAGTTTTTAGTTTCTCCCACAACATCATCTGTCAATAGTTGATAACATGGAGTTTGAACCGACGGCGCGGTGATGCCGATGTAGGCCGAAATTCATAACGCACTCGACGTCGTCTTGAAGAAGTAACGGCGTGGCGATGCCGGTGCGCCTGACCCACGGACGTTGTGAGCCTTTTCCGAGGTGGCAATGTGACGTGATTGATCTTGTCTAGACGAAGGGACGGCGCGGAGATGCTGGCGCAGGTCGACATCTGTAGAGCAACAAGGTCGGACCGGTTTGACACTGGTGCACGGTGAAGAGCACCTCAGAAAAGGCTCCAAATTTGCAAGCACGTTTTTTAGAACAAAACACAATACCTTAGAAGCATAAACTTGATGGACTGCTTGGGCCGCCCTCGGAGTTTGAGTTGTCGGATTGAGCTAAAATTTTAAGGGCTTGTCGACATAACAATTCCGTATGATATGAATTATTGTATCTTCCAAAGGATGTGTGAGCTGACTGCTGGACTCCTCGCCCCGATCCTGGGCGGATTTCTATGCAGATCTGATAGGGCCTCGGTATATTCAGCGATTGCCAGAGATTCTGTCATAGGAATGCGATAAAATTTTATGGGTTGTTGTAGACTTAATTCCGGACGATTTGACCAAAGGGCTTGTCAAAGCAACGCTCAAAGAGGAGGGCAGGGCGAAAACTAATCCGCTGCCCAAAAAATAGCAAAGTCGTGCAAGGGCAATGTTGATGTTGAGCCTCCGAGCCCCATGGACGAATTTCCCCATGATCTTGATTGAGATCAAAATTGATATTGATAAAGACGGCCACAGATCTCTGACAGATCAGACATGGGGTTTAGTCCTCGACTTGGCCCAAGTAAACAGCCGAGTTGGAGCAGAAGATGAAAATTCGTTCAGGCATGTAGATCGCGCCAGAACCTATCTCTAATCTTTCATCACACCGCTGCCACTACACAGATGGGCCTGTATGGGCCGCCCATGATAGAGTCAAATCCAGAAGATCTCGGATAGTGGGTATGGAGCTGGTAGCCTTGGTGTGATGGTAATAGAGACACAAATTTTACCCAGGTTTGGGCTCTCTGAAGAGATAATACCGTACAACATGCTTTCATTGTGCTGGTTGAGGGGTTATATAGTACATGTTGATCTACCACGAGATTGTTTGTGTATGAGAGTAGTTTCATCTCTAGGATGTGTTGAGATTCTAATGATCTATCGACTAGCCAAGCCTCGACTTATATAATGTATCATACGCCTAGGATAACAAAACTCCTAGTCGGCTACGTCGATGGAGAGGAGTCATTGTCTTGTATGCCAAGTCTTGTGGAATCCCCTTGCATGCATCATGGGTTGCCCGAAGTGACCTAGGATGGAACCAACAAGGTGAAGGAAATATGCCCTAGAGGCAATAATAAAGTAGTTATTTATATTTCCTTATATCATGATAAATGTTTATTAGTCATGCTAGAATTGTATTAACCGGAAACTTAGTACATGTGTGAATACATAGACAAACAGAATGTCACTAGTATGCCTCTACCTTACTAGCTCGTTGAATCAATGATGGTTATGTTTCCTAACCATAGACATGAGTTGTCATTTGATTAATGGGATCACATCATTAGAGAATGATGTGATTGACTTGACCCATCCGTTAGCTTAGCACGATGATCGTTTAGTTTGTTGCTATTGCTTTCTCCATAACTTATACATGTTCCTATGACTATGAGATCATGCAACTCCTGAATACCGGAGGAGCACTTTGTGTGCTACTGATGTCTACTACACAACCTTCTTCTTGTAGATGTTGTTGGGCCTCCAAGTGCAGTGGTTTGTAGGACAGTAGCAAATTTCCCTCAAGTGGATGACCTAAAATTTATCAATCCGTGGGAGGCATAGGATGAAGATGGTCTCTCTCAAACAACCCTGCAACCAAATAACAAAGAGTCTCTTGTGTCCCAACACATCCAATACAATGGTAAATTGTATAGGTGCACAAGTTCAGCGAAGAGATGGTGATACAAGTGCAATAGGGATCGTAGATATAGGTTTTTGTAATCTGAAAATATAAAAATAGCAAGGTAACTAATGATAAAAGTGAGCACAAACGGTATTGCAATGCTTCGAAACAAGGCATATGGTTCATACTTTCACTAGTGCAAGTTTTCTCAACAATAATAACATAATTGCATCATATAACTGTCCTTCAACATGCAACAAAGAGTCACTCCAAAGTCACTAATAGAGGAGAACAAACGAAGAGATTATTTTAGGGTACGAAACCAGCTCAAAGTTATCCTTTCTGATCGATCTATTCAAGAGTCCGTAGTAATATAACATGAAGCTATTCTTTCCGTTCAATCTATCATAGAATTCGTACTAGAATAACACCTTAAGATACAAATCAAACAAAACCCTAATGTCACGTATATACTCCGATGTCACCTCAAGTATCCGTGGGTATGATTATACGATATGCATCACACAATCTCAGATTCATCTATTTAACCAACACAAAGAACTTCAAAGAGCGCCGCAAAGTTTCTACCGGAGAGTCAAGACGAAAACGTGTGCCAACCCCTATGCATAAGTTCACGAGGTCACGGAACTCGCAAGTTGATCATCAAAACATACATCAAATGGATCACGTGATGATGAGGACATCTCTTCTATTGTTACACCCGCCGCGACTCCTAGATCAGTTATTCCACCTGGTCTTATTACTAGAGCGCGAGCGAGACAAATAAATGGCCAGATACTATCGCTCCTTTGTACATATGATTTAGCTAACGAGAATATGATGTTACACTCATGTTCTGATTTAATTGTACTCAGAAACAAAGGGATTAAACAATCAATTGAAGGGGAGCCTTTAAACCAAATGGAACAACACTCTTTGCATGCATGCTCTCAACCGTCCTTGCATGCATGCACACACCGCACCATCCATCCAATCCATCGTGCATGCCATGGTACAGGAAGCAGACGCCACAAGACCCAAGCCGATTGATTTTTGTTGCATGGACCAAGAGACACCACGTTTTGGGTCATGGTGGGCCAACACCATTTGACTACTTCCTACGTGCAGCACTCGGCCGCCGTACGGACCGGTGTCCCGTGGATCAGCCCCAGGCGGCATTTGCTTTAATAAATAGCTAGGTTAAGTTTGGTTTTAGACTGGGGTTTTATTGTATTGTCTAGTCATCCCTACAATTCGCATCTATGAGACGTGTAGAACTACTGTCTTATTAGATCCACAGTGGAACCCCAACTTTCCATCTAGTTTGTATACTCAATTTTTCATCCGCAATTTCAGTTGCAATTCACCTTTGTTCTTGCTGGTTCTTCGGTTGCTTGCAGGAACTCGAACCTCGTTGTTCAGATTGATCGTGCCTACGGCAAGGTCAATAACCATCGGAGATTGGTTTAGCGATTGCCGAGGCATATCATCGGGTACGGTATAGCCGGATCGTCAAGGTCAAAATTCACCAAATCGAAAATTATCCCACTCTCATCGAAAGATCGGGCCGCCATCACATCAAGTGATATCAGTTTTCAGGTTCATCAGCGAGAGTAACGAACTGGGAGAAAAACAATCATCGCAGATGCTAGAATGACAGCCGGACATCGATGGGTTTTTATCCTCTTGGGTCAGAGGAATCTCCCGGTGCATTGCATGATGTATCGTAGATGTATCATAGATGTAGATGTAGATGTATATTTAAAACAAGCAACTATAACCAACATGAGTGTGGTTCTTAAGTAATGACATTATAGCCGATGCAAAAAAGTTACTGTGGAGATCTAGGTCGATGTCGATCTTGTGGAGATAGAAGTTGTTCATTCAATCTCCGGGGAGAAGTTTCTTCTCCATTTTGACATGGCGATGATTACATTGAAGGAGAGAATATCAGGGGTATATATTGGAGAATAACAATGTTATGAGATCTGTAGAGACACATGGCATGTTGTGAACTTGATGAAGAAATAGACCCGGTCTCATATTTTTTTTCCGCTGGTCGACGAACCAAGCTAGGTGCATAGTCGCCACAGTAGATCTTATTCAAGGCTGCTGGAGCCTGGAGAGGGGAAAGAAACATTCAAGCCCAAGGAGACGTCTACAGTCCACACGTGCATGCATGCATGGATCAACGAATCCAATGCAAATAAAACTGCGGTTGCTAGCTTGTAGCCGCCAACATGTATATATCTATGTACGTCCAAGTATTGGAGAACTCTGTGAGCATGGGATCTTGAAGAACGAAAATTTTATACTATGCAAGACATGTAACCATGTTGGTGGAAAACAATCATCGCGGCTGCTAGAATGACAGCCCGACATGCATCGATGGTTTTTCTTTTTATCTTCCTCGAGGTCAAAGGAATCTCACGGTGCATCCCAGGATGTATCGTATACGTAGTAGCGTGTGGATGTATATTTTAAGCCAACTAACTATAACCGAGTGAGTAGTTTAATTGTACTTTGTAGCCACCCCGTTAAATTGGTATGGCTCCCCAAAAAAGAATGGCTATGGAGGTCTTCTCTCAGGAAGGTAATGATGTGAAATCAGGTCTATGGGTTACCTGGCGGCTGCTAATGCGGCAGCTGGACGGACAGTAGGGAGACACCATTGGGCTTGGTCCTTGTTGATCACTACAGCCCGCGGCGGGCAGAAGCAGATTGCAGGGGCTGTCGAGTGGTCCATGTGAGAGTTTCTACACGATCCGGTGGTTGACTTCGGCACGGAGATGTGAACTATAGACAATGGCTTGACGCATAGGAATGATTGTGCAGCGGCAGAAGATACGTATCGCGTGTAGCTGCTGGGATCATGCAAAAGAGATGGCGACAACACATAAAGGATATCAATGGTGGTGCTACTCGAGCACCTAGTTTCGAGCTTTGGGGTGAAAACCTAGATGAAAGTGCAATTGCCACTCAATTATAATTTTGGTGTTGATCACAATACAATTTGCAAGAACTAATGTCGGTTGCTATGTTTATCTCAGGACAATGGCTTCTCTATGGTGTCTACAGACGTCGGGAGCCCCATCGATACAAAAAGGGAAATAGACGGTGTTCTTCGGCGACTCGGAAAGTTTGTCGGTTTCTTTTTGAGTCTTAGGAACATTTGTACTATTAGGATGGGTTGCTGTGATTTCGTATTCGGAGGACTGAAAACTTTTCCATACACCTTTCTCCCAATCCGTGTTAGGTTTCATTGGAAGAAGAAGACTCCGAATTTTTTTCCCTTGCTAGTAGTCCGGGTGCCCGGAGGCACCAGAGAGATGGCCGCTAGGTTCGGCTGGGTCCGGGTGCCCGGGGTCACCCAAAAGTCAATAGAGAATGAAATGCATAAAGTTGATATAATTAGTTTAGAATGAGTGCACCTCAGTTTGATCAGGTCAAGCTACCTACAGATTCTCATATTTCAAATGGCCTACTCATACAACTATTCGTTGCCCCTTGTACTTTCTAGTTGTTTAATTAACAATTATTTGAGCCTAAAAGAAACATTCCGGCAAGGAACATCAAATGAAAACCTTGGCACATAATATGTTCTTAAACAATTAATGACTTTCCCAAACTGGAGCATTAAGAACCAAAGAAGATTGGCAGAAAAGAAAAGTCACCTTAGTTTTTAGTTTCTCCCACAACATCATCTGTCAATAGTTGATAACATGGAGTTTGAACCGACGGCGCGGTGATGCCGATGTAGGCCGAAATTCATAACGCACTCGACGTCGTCTTGAAGAAGTAACGGCGTGGCGATGCCGGTGCGCCTGACCCACGGACGTTGTGAGCCTTTTCCGAGGTGGCAATGTGACGTGATTGATCTTGTCTAGACGAAGGGACGGCGCGGAGATGCTGGCGCAGGTCGACATCTGTAGAGCAACAAGGTCGGACCGGTTTGACACTGGTGCACGGTGAAGAGCACCTCAGAAAAGGCTCCAAATTTGCAAGCACGTTTTTTAGAACAAAACACAATACCTTAGAAGCATAAACTTGATGGACTGCTTGGGCCGCCCTCGGAGTTTGAGTTGTCGGATTGAGCTAAAATTTTAAGGGCTTGTCGACATAACAATTCCGTATGATATGAATTATTGTATCTTCCAAAGGATGTGTGAGCTGACTGCTGGACTCCTCGCCCCGATCCTGGGCGGATTTCTATGCAGATCTGATAGGGCCTCGGTATATTCGGCGATTGCCAGAGATTCTGTCATAGGAATGCGATAAAATTTTATGGGTTGTTGTAGACTCAATTCCGGACGATTTGACCAAAGGAATTGTCAAAGCAACGCTCAAAGAGGAGGGCAGGGCGAAAACTAATCCACTGCCCAAAAAATAGCAAAGTCGTGCAAGGACAATGTTGATGTTGAGCCTCCGAGCCCCATGGATGAATTTCCCCATGATCTTGATTGAGATAAAAATTGATATTGATAAAGACGGCCACAGATCTCTGACAGATCAGACATGGGGTTTAGTCCTCGACTTGGCCCAAGTAAACAGCCGAGTTGGAGCAGAAGATGAAAATTCGTTCAGGCATGTAGATCGCGCCAGAACCTATCTCTAATCTTTCATCACACCGCTGCCACTACACAGATGGGCCTGTATGGGCCGCCCATGATAGAGTCAAATCCAGAAGATCTCGGATAGTGGGTATGGAGCTGGTATCCTTGGTGTGATGGTAATAGAGACACAAATTTTACCCAGGTTTGGGCTCTCTCGAAGAGATAATACCGTACAACATGCTTTCATTGTGCTGGTTGAGGGGTTATATAGTACATGTTGATCTACCACGAGATTGTTTGTGTATGAGAGTAGTTTCATCTCTAGGATGTGTTGAGATTCTAATGATCTATCGACTAGCCAAGCCTCGACTTATATAATGTATCATACGCCTAGGATAACAAAACTCCTAGTCGGCTACGTCGATGGAGAGGAGTCATTGTCTTGTATGCCAAGTCTTGTGGAATCCCCTTGCATGCATCATGGGTTGCCCGAAGTGACCTGGGATGGAACCAACAAGGTGAAGGAAATATGCCCTAGAGGCAATAATAAAGTAGTTATTTATATTTCCTTATATCATGATAAATGTTTATTATTCATGCTAGAATTGTATTAACCGGAAACTTAGTACATGTGTGAATACATAGACAAACAGAATGTCACTAGTATGCCTCTACTTGACTAGCTCGTTGAATCAATGATGGTTATGTTTCCTAACCATAGACATGAGTTGTCATTTGATTAATGGGATCACATCATTAGAGAATGATGTGATTGACTTGACCCATCCGTTAGCTTAGCACGATGATCGTTTAGTTTGTTGCTATTGCTTTCTCCATAACTTATACATGTTCCTATGACTATGAGATCATGCAACTCCTGAATACCGGAGGAGCACTTTGTGTGCTACTGATGTCTACTACACAACCTTCTTCTTGTAGATGTTGTTGGGCCTCCAAGTGCAGTGGTTTGTAGGACAGTAGCAAATTTCCCTCAAGTGGATGACCTAAAATTTATCAATCCGTGGGAGGCATAGGATGAAGATGGTCTCTCTCAAACAACCCTGCAACCAAATAACAAAGAGTCTCTTGTGTCCCAACACATCCAATACAATGGTAAATTGTATAGGTGCACAGCTTCAGCGAAGAAATGGTGATACAAGTGCAATAGGGATCGTAGATATAGGTTTTTGTAATCTGAAAATATAAAAATAGCAAGGTAACTAATGATAAAAGTGAGCACAAACGGTATTGCAATGCTTCGAAACAAGGCACATGGTTCATACTTTCACTAGTGCAAGTTTTCTCAACAATAATAACATAATTGCATCATATAACTGTCCTTCAACATGCAACAAAGAGTCACTCCAAAGTCACTAATAGAGGAGAACAAACGAAGAGATTATTTTAGGGTACGAAACCAGCTCAAAGTTATCCTTTCTGATCGATCTATTCAAGAGTCCGTAGTAATATAACATGAAGCTATTCTTTCCGTTCAATCTATCATAGAATTCATACTAGAATAACACCTTAAGACACAAATCAAACAAAACCCTAATGTCACGTATATACTCCAATGTCACCTCAAGTATCCGTGGGTATGATTATACGATATGCATCACACAATCTCAGATTCATCTATTTAACCAACACAAAGAACTTCAAAGAGCGCCGCAAAGTTTCTACCGGAGAGTCAAGACGAAAACGTGTGCCAACCCCTATGCATAAGTTCACGAGGTCACGGAACTCGCAAGTTGATCATCAAAACATACATCAAATGGATCACGTGATGATGAGGACATCTCTTCTATTGTTACACCCGCCGCGACTCCTAGATCAGTTATTCCACCTGGTCTTATTACTAGAGCGCGAGCGAGACAAATAAATGGCCAGATACTATCGCTCCTTTGTACATATGATTTAGCTAACGAGAATATGATGTTACACTCATGTTCTGATTTAATTGTACTCAGAAACAAAGGGATTAAACAATCAACTGAAGGGGAGCCTTTAAACCAAATGGAACAACACTCTTTGCATGCATGCTCTCAACCGTCCTTGCATGCATGCACACACCGCACCATCCATCCAATCCATCGTGCATGCCATGGTACAGGAAGCAGACGCCACAAGACCCAAGCCGATTGATTTTTGTTGCATGGACCAAGAGACACCACGTTTTTGGTCATGGTGGGCCAACACCATTTGACTACTTCCTACGTGCAGCACTCGGCCGCCGTACGGACCGGTGTCCCGTGGATCAGCCCCAGGCGGCATTTGCTTTAATAAATAGCTAGGTTAAGTTTGGTTTTAGACTGGGGTTTTATTGTATTGTCTAGTCATCCCTACAATTCGCATCTATGAGACGTGTAGAACTACTGTCTTATTAGATCCACAGTGGAACCCCAACTTTCCATCTAGTTTGTATACTCAATTTTTCATCCGCAATTTCAGTTGCAATTCACCTTTGTTCTTGCTGGTTCTTCGGTTGCTTGCAGGAACTCGAACCTCGTTGTTCAGATTGATCGTGCCTACGGCAAGGTCAATAACCATCGGAGATTGGTTTAGCGATTGCCGAGGCATATCGTCGGGTACGGTATAGCCGGATCGTCAAGGTCCAAATTCACCAAATCGAAAATTATCCCACTCTCATCGAAAGATCGGGCCGCCATCACATCAAGTGATATCAGTTTTCAGGTTCATCAGCGAGAGTAACGAACTGGGAGAAAAACAATCATCGTAGATGCTAGAATGACAGCCGGACATCGATGGTTTTTTATCCTCTTGGGTCAGAGGAATCTCCCGGTGCATTGCATGATGTATCGTAGATGTAGATGTAGATGTATATTTAAAACAAGCAACTATAACCAACATGAGTGTGGTTCTTAAGTAATGACATTATAGCCGATGCAAAAAAGTTACTGTGGAGATCTAGGTCGATGTTGATCTTGTGGAGATAGAAGTTGTTCATTCAATCTCCGGGGAGAAGTTTCTTCTCCATTTTGACATGGCAATGATTATATTGAAGGAGAGAATATCAGGGGTATATATTGGAGAATAACAATGTTATGAGATCTGTAGAGACACATGGCATGTTGTGAACTTGATGAAGAAATAGACCCGGTCTCATATTTTTTTTCCGCTGGTCGACGAACCAAGCTAGGTGCATAGTCGCCACAGTAGATCTTATTCAAGGCTGCTGGAGCCTGGAGAGGGGAAAGAAACATTCAAGCCGAAGGAGACGTCTACAGTCCACACGTGCATGCATGCACGGATCAACGAATCCAATGCAAATAAAACTGCGGTTGCTAGCTTGTAGCCGCCAACATGTATATATCTATGTACGTCCAAGTACTGGAGAACTCTGTCAGCATGGGATCTTGAAGAACGAAAATTTTATACTATGCAAGACATGTAACCAAGTTGGTGGAAAACAATCATCGCGGCTGCTAGAATGACAGCCCGACATGCATCGATGGTTTTTCTTTTTATCTTCCTCGAGGTCAAAGGAATCTCACGGTGCATCCCAGGATGTATCGTATACGTAGTAGCGTGTGGATGTATATTTTAAGCCAACTAACTATAACCGACGTGAGTAGTTTAATTGTACTTTGCAGCCACCCCGTTAAATTGGTATCGCTCCCCAAAAAAGAATGGCTATGGAGGTCTTCTCTCAGGAAGGTAATGATGTGAAATCAGGTCTATGGGTTACCTGGCGGCTGCTAATGCGGCAGCTGGACGGACAGTAGGGAGACACCATTGGGCTTGGTCCTTGTTGATCACTACAGCCCGCGGCGGGCAGAAGCAAATTGCAGGGGCTGTCGAGTGGTCCATGTGAGAGTTTCTACTCGATCCGGTGGTTGACTTCGGCACGGAGATGTGAACTATGGACAGCGGCTTGACGCATAGGAATGATTGTGCAGCGGCAGAAGATACGTATCGCGTGTAGCTGCTGGGATCATGCAAAAGAGATGGCGACAACACATAAAGGATATCAATGGTGGTGCTACTCGAGCACCTAGTTTCGAGCTTTGGGGTGAAAACCTAGATGAAAGTGCAATTGCCACTCAATTATAATTTTGGTGTTGATCACAATACAATTTGCGAGAACTAATGTCGGTTGCTATGTTTATCTTAGGACAATGGCTTCTCTATGGTGTCTACAGACGTCGGGAGCCCCATCGATACAAAAAGGGAAATAGATGGTGTTCTTCGGCGACTCGGAAAGTTTGTCGGTTTCTTTTTGAGTCTTAGGAACATTTGTACTATTAGGATGGGTTGCTGTGATTTCGTATTCGGAGGACTGAAAACTTTTCCATACACCTTTCTCCCAATCCGTGTTAGGTTTCATTGGAAGAAGAAGACTCCGAATTTTTTTCCCTTGCTAGTAGTCCGGGTACCCGGAGGCACCAGAGAGATGGCCGCTAGGTTCGGCTGGGTCCGGGTGCCCGGGATCACCCAAAAGTCAATAGAGAATGAAATGCATAAAGTTGATATAATTAGTTTAGAATGAGTGCACCTCAGTTTGATCAGGTCAAGCTACCTACAGATTCTCATATTTCAAATGGACTACTCATACAACTATTGGTTGCCCCTTGTACTTTCTAGTTGTTTAATTAACAATTATTTGAGCCTAAAAGAAACATTCCGGCAAGGAACATCAAATGAAAACCTTGGCACATAATATGTTCTTAAACAATTAATGACTTTCCCAAACTGGAGCATTAAGAACCAAAGAAGATTGGCAGAAAAGAAAAGTCACCTTAGTTTTTAGTTTCTCCCACAACATCATCTGTCAATAGTTGCTAACATGGAGTTTGAACCGACGGCGCAGTGATGCCGATGTAGGCCGAAATTCATAACGCACTCGACGTCGTCTTGAAGAAGTAACGGCGTGGTGATGCCGGTGCGCCTGACCCACGGACGCTGTGAGCCTTTTCCGAGGTGGCAATGTGATGTGATTGATCTTGTCTAGACGAAGGGACGGCGCGGAGATGTTGGCGCAGGTCGACATCTGTAGAGCAACAAGGTCGGACCGGTTTGACACTGGTGCACGGTGAAGAGCACCTCAGAAAAGGCTCCAAATTTGCAGGCACGTTTTTTAGAACAATACACAATACCTTAGAAGCATAAACTTGATGGACTGCTTGGGCCGCCCTCGGAGTTTGAGTTGTCGGATTGAGCTAAAATTTGAAGGGCTTGTCGACATAACAATTCCGTATGATATGAATTATTGTATCTTCCAAAGGATGTGTGAGCTGACTGCTGGACTCCTCGCCCCGATCCTGGGCGGATTTCTATGCAGATCTGATAGGGCCTGGGTATATTCGGCGATTGCCAGAGATTCTGTCATAGGAATGCGATAAAATTTTATGGGTTGTTGTAGACTCAATTCCGGACGATTTGACCAAAGGGATTGTGAAAGCAACGCTCAAAGAGGAGGGCAGGGTGAAAACTAATCCGCTGCCCAAAAAATAGCAAAGTCGTGCAAGGGCAATGTTGATGTTGAGCCTCCGAGCCCCATGGACGAATTTCCCCATGATCTTGATTGAGATCAAAATTGATATTGATAAAGACGGCCACAGATCTCTCACAGATCAGACATGGGGTTTAGTCCTCGACTTGGCCCAAGTAAACAGCCGAGTTGGAGCAGAAGATGAAAATTCGTTCAGGCATGTAGATCGCGCCAGAACCTATCTCTAATCTTTCATCACACCGCTGCCACTACACAGATGGGCCTGTATGGGCCGCCCATGATAGAGTCAAATCCAGAAGATCTCGGATAGTGGGTATGGAGCTGGTAGCCTTGGTGTGATGGTAATAGAGACACAAATTTTACCCAGGTTTGGGCTCCCTCGAAGAGATAATACCGTACAACATGCTTTCATTGTGCTGGTTGAGGGGTTATATAGTACATGTTGATCTACCACGAGATTGTTTGTGTATGAGAGTAGTTTCATCTCTAGGATGTGTTGAGATTCTAATGATCTATCGACTAGCCAAGCCTCGACTTATATAATGTATCATACGCCTAGGATAACAAAACTCCTAGTCGGCTACGTCGATGGAGAGGAGTCATTGTCTTGTATGCCAAGTCTTGTGGAATCCCCTTGCATGCATCATGGGTTGCCCGAAGTGACCTGGGATGGAACCAACAAGGTGAAGGAAATATGCCCTAGAGGCAATAATAAAGTAGTTATTTATATTTCCTTATATCATGATAAATGTTTATTATTCATGCTAGAATTGTATTAACCGGAAACTTAGTACATGTGTGAATACATAGACAAACAGAATGTCACTAGTATGCCTCTACTTGACTAGCTCGTTGAATCAATGATGGTTATGTTTCCTAACCATAGACATGAGTTGTCATTTGATTAATGGGATCACATCATTAGAGAATGATGTGATTGACTTGACCCATCCGTTAGCTTAGCACGATGATCGTTTAGTTTGTTGCTATTGCTTTCTCCATAACTTATACATGTTCCTATGACTATGAGATCATGCAACTCCTGAATACCGGAGGAGCACTTTGTGTGCTACTGATGTCTACTACACAACCTTCTTCTTGTAGATGTTGTTGGGCCTCCAAGTGCAGTGGTTTGTAGGACAGCAGCAAATTTCCCTCAAGTGGATGACCTAAAATTTATCAATCTGTGGGAGGCATAGGATGAAGATGGTCTCTCTCAAACAACCCTGCAACCAAATAACAAAGAGTCTCTTGTGTCCCAACACATCCAATACAATGGTAAATTGTATAGGTGCACAAGTTCAGCGAAGAGATGGTGATACAAGTGCAATAGGGATCGTAGATATAGGTTTTTGTAATCTGAAAATATAAAAATAGCAAGGTAACTAATGATAAAAGTGAGCACAAACGGTATTGCAATGCTTCGAAACAAGGCATATGGTTCATACTTTCACTAGTGCAAGTTTTCTCAACAATAATAACATAATTGCATCATATAACTGTCCTTCAACATGCAACAAAGAGTCACTCCAAAGTCACTAATAGAGGAGAACAAACGAAGAGATTATTTTAGGGTACGAAACCAGCTCAAAGTTATCCTTTCTGATCGATCTATTCAGGAGTCTGTAGTAATATAACATGAAGCTATTCTTTCCGTTCAATCTATCATAGAATTCGTACTAGAATAACACCTTAAGACACAAATCAAACAAAACCCTAATGTCACGTATATACTCCGATGTCACCTCAAGTATCCGTGGGTATGATTATACGATATGCATCACACAATCTCAGATTCATCTATTTAACCAACACAAAGAACTTCAAAGAGCGCCGCAAAGTTTCTACCGGAGAGTCAAGACGAAAATGTGTGCCAACCCCTATGCATAAGTTCACGAGGTCACGGAACTCGCAAGTTGATCATCAAAACATACATCAAATGGATCACGTGATGATGAGGACATCTCTTCTATTGTTACACCCGCCGCGACTCCTAGATCAGTTATTCCACCTGGTCTTATTACTAGAGCGCGAGCGAGACAAATAAATGGCCAGATACTATCGCTCCTTTGTACATATGATTTAGCTAACGAGAATATGATGTTACACTCATGTTCTGATTTAATTGTACTCAGAAACAAAGGGATTAAACAATCAATTGAAGGGGAGCCTTTAAACCAAATGGAACAACACTCTTTGCATGCATGCTCTCAACCGTCCTTGCATGCATGCACACACCGCACCATCCATCCAATCCATCGTGCATGCCATGGTACAGGAAGCAGACGCCACAAGACCCAAGCCGATTGATTTTTGTTGCATGGACCAAGAGACACCACGTTTTGGGTCATGGTGGGCCAACACCATTTGACTACTTCCTACGTGCAGCACTCGGCCGCTGTACGGACCGGTGTCCCGTGGATCAGCCCCAGGCGGCATTTGCTTTAATAAATAGCTAGGTTAAGTTTGGTTTTAGACTGGGGTTTTATTGTATTGTCTAGTCATCCCTACAATTCGCATCTATGAGACTTGTAGAACTACTGTGTTATTAGATCCACAGTGGAACCCCAACTTTCCATCTAGTTTGTATACTCAATTTTTCATCCGCAATTTCAGTTGCAATTCACCTTTGTTCTTGCTGGTTCTTCGGTTGCTTGCAGGAACTCGAACCTCGTTGTTCAGATTGATCGTGCCTACGGCAAGGTCAATAACCATCGGAGATTGGTTTAGCGATTGCCGAGGCATATCGTCGGGTACGGTATAGCCGGATCGTCAAGGTCAAAATTCACCAAATCGAAAATTATCCCACTCTCATCGAAAGATCGGGCCGCCATCACATCAAGTGATATTAGTTTTCAGGTTCATCAGCGAGAGTAACGAACTGGGAGAAAAACAATCATCGCAGATGCTAGAATGACAGCCGGACATCGATGGTTTTTTATCCTCTTGGGTCAGAGGAATCTCCCGCTGCATTGCATGATGTATCGTAGATGTATCGTAGATGTAGATGTATATTTAAAACAAGCAACTATAACCAACATGAGTGTGGTTCTTAAGTAATGACATTATAGCCGATGCAAAAAAGTTACTGTGGAGATCTAGGTCGATGTTGATCTTGTGGAGATAGAAGTTGTTCATTCAATCTCCGGGGAGAAGTTTCTTCTCCATTTTGACATGGCGATGATTATATTGAAGGAGAGAATATCAGGGGTATATATTGGAGAATAACAATGTTATGAGATCTGTAGAGACACATGGCATGTTGTGAACTTGATGAAGAAATAGACCCGGTCTCATATTTTTTTTCCGCTGGTCGACGAACCAAGCTAGGTGCATAGTCGCCACAGTAGATCTTATTCAAGGCTGCTGGAGCCTGGAGAGGGGAAAGAAACATTCAAGCCGAAGGAGACGTCTACAGTCCACACGTGCATGCATGCATGGATCAACGAATCCAATGCAGATAAAACTGCGGTTGCTAGCTTGTAGCCGCCAACATGTATATATCTATGTACGTCCAAGTACTGGAGAACTCTGTGAGCATGGGATCTTGAAGAACGAAAATTTTATACTATGCAAGACATGTAACCAAGTAGGTGGAAAACAATCATCGCGGCTGCTAGAATGACAGCCCGACATGCATCGATGGTTTTTCTTTTTATCTTCCTCGAGGTCAAAGGAATCTCACGGTGCATCCCAGGATGTATCGTATACGTAGTAGCGTGTGGATGTATATCTTAAGCCAACTAAATATAACCGACGTGAGTAGTTTAATTGTACTTTGCAGCCACCCCGTTAAATTGGTATGGCTCCCCAAAAAAGAATGGCTATGGAGGTCTTCTCTCAGGAAGGTAATGATGTGAAATCAGGTCTATGGGTTACCTGGCGGCTGCTAATGCGGCAGCTGGACGGACAGTAGGGAGACACCATTGGGCTTGGTCCTTGTTGATCACTACAGCCCGCGGCGGGTAGAAGCAGATTGCAGGGGCTGTCGAGTGGTCCATGTGAGAGTTTCTACTCGATCCGGTGGTTGACTTCGGCACGGAGATGTGAACTATGGACAGCGGCTTGACGCATAGGAATGATTGTGCAGCGGCAGAAGATACGTATCGCGTGTAGCTGCTGGGATCATGCAAAAGAGATGGCGACAACACATAAAGGATATCAATGGTGGTGCTACTCGAGCACCTAGTTTCGAGCTCTGGGGTGAAAACCTAGATGAAAGTGCAATTGCCACTCAATTATAATTTTGGTGTTGATCACAATACAATTTGCGAGAACTAATGTCGGTTTCTATGTTTATCTCAGGACAATGGCTTCTCTATGGTGTCTACAGACGTCGGGATCCCCATCGATACAAAAAGGGAAATAGACAGTGTTCTTCGGCGACTCGGAAAGTTTGTCGGTTTCTTTTTGAGTCTTAGGAACATTTGTACTATTAGGATGGGTTGCTGTGATTTCTTATTCGGAGGACTGAAAACTTTTCCATACACCTTTCTCCCAATCCGTGTTAGGTTTCATTGGAAGAAGAAGACTCCGAATTTTTTTCCCTTGCTAGTAGTCCGGGTGCCCGGAGGCACCAGAGAGATGGCCGCTAGGTTCGGCTGGGTCCGGGCGCCCGGGATCACCCAAAAGTCAATAGAGAATGAAATGCATAAAGTTGATATAATTAGTTTAGAATGAGTGCACCTCAGTTTGATCAGGTCAAGCTACCTACAGATTCTCATATTTCAAATGGACTACTCATACAACTATTGGTTGCCCCTTGTACTTTCTAGTTGTTTAATTAACAATTATTTGAGCCTAAAAGAAACATTCCGGCAAGGAACATCAAATTAAAACCTTGGCACATAATATGTTCTTAAACAATTAATGACTTTCCCAAACTGGAGCATTAAGAACCAAAGAAGATTGGCAGAAAAGAAAAGTCACCTTAGTTTTTAGTTTCTCCCACAACATCATCTGTCAATAGTTGATAACATGGAGTTTGAACCGACGGCGCGGTGATGCCGATGTAGGCCGAAATTCATAACGCACTCGACGTCGTCTTGAAGAAGTAACGGCGTGGCTTTGCCGGTGCGCCTGACCCACGGACGCTGTGAGCCTTTTTCGAGGTGGCAATGTGACGTGATTGATCTTGTCTAGACGAAGGGACGACGCGGAGATGCTGGCGCAGGTCGACATCTGTAGAGCAACAAGGTCGGACCGGTTTGACACTGGTGCACGGTGAAGAGCACCTCAGAAAAGGCTCCAAATTTGCAGGCACGTTTTTTAGAACAAAACACAATACCTTAGAAGCATAAACTTGATGGACTGCTTGGGCCGCCCTCGGAGTTTGAGTTGTCGGATTGAGTTAAAATTTTAAGGGCTTGTCGACATAACAATTCCGTATGATATGAATTATTGTATCTTCCAAAGGATGTGTGAGCTCACTGCTGGACTCCTCGCCCCGATCCTGGGCGGATTTCTATGCAGATCTGATAGGGCCTCGGTATATTCGGCGATTGCCAGAGATTCTGTCATAGGAATGCGATAAAATTTTATGGGTTGTTGTAGACTCAATTCCGGACGATTTGACCAAAGGAATTGTCAAAGCAACGCTCAAAGAGGAGGGCAGGGCGAAAACTAATCCGCTGCCCAAAAAATAGCAAAGTCGTGCAAGGGCAATGTTGATGTTGAGCCTCCGAGCCCCATGGACGAATTTCCCCATGATCTTGATTGAGATCAAAATTGATATTGATAAAGACGGCCACAGATCTCTGACAGATCAGACATGGGGTTTAGTCCTCGACTTGGCCCAAGTAAAGAGCCGAGTTGGAGCAGAAGATGAAAATTCGTTCAGGCTTGTAGATCGCACCAGAACCTATCTCTAATCTTTCATCACACCGCTGCCACTACACAGATGGGCCTGTATGGGCCGCCCATGATAGAGTCAAATCCAGAAGATCTCGGATAGTGGGTATGGAGCTGGTAGCCTTGGTGTGATGGTAATAGAGACACAAATTTTACCCAGGTTTGGGCTCTCTCGAAGAGATAATACCGTACAACATGCTTTCATTGTGCTGGTTGAGGGGTTATATAGTACATGTTGATCTACCACGAGATTGTTTGTGTATGAGAGTAGTTTCATCTCTAGGATGTGTTGAGATTCTAATGATCTATCGACTAGCCAAGCCTCGACTTATATAATGTATCATACGCCTAGGATAACAAAACTCCTAGTCGGCTACGTCGATGGAGAGGAGTCATTGTCTTGTATGCCAAGTCTTGTGGAATCCCCTTGCATGCATCATGGGTTGCCCGAAGTGACCTGGGATGGAACCAACAAGGTGAAGGAAATATGCCCTAGAGGCAATAATAAAGTAGTTATTTATATTTCCTTATATCATGATAAATGTTTATTATTCATGCTAGAATTGTATTAACCGGAAACTTAGTACATGTGTGAATACATAGACAAACAGAATGTCACTAGTATGCCTCTACTTGACTAGCTCGTTGAATCAATGATGGTTATGTTTCCTAACCATAGACATGAGTTGTCATTTGATTAATGGGATCACATCATTAGAGAATGATGTGATTGACTTGACCCATCCGTTAGCTTAGCACGATGATCGTTTAGTTTGTTGCTATTGCTTTCTCCATAACTTATACATGTTCCTATGACTATGAGATCATGCAACTCCTGAATACCGGAGGAGCACTTTGTGTGCTACTGATGTCTACTACACAACCTTCTTCTTGTAGATGTTGTTGGGCCTCCAAGTGCAGTGGTTTGTAGGACAGTAGCAAATTTCCCTCAAGTGGATGACCTAAAATTTATCAATCCGTGGGAGGCATAGGATGAAGATGGTCTCTCTCAAACAACCCTGCAACCAAATAACAAAGAGTCTCTTGTGTCCCAACACATCCAATACAATGGTAAATTGTATAGGTGCACAAGTTCAGCAAAGAGATGGTGATACAAGTGCAATAGGGATCGTAGATATAGGTTTTTGTAATCTGAAAATATAAAAATAGCAAGGTAACTAATGATAAAAGTGAGCACAAACGGTATTGTAATGCTTCGAAACAAGGCATATGGTTCATACTTTCACTAGTGCAAGTTTTCTCAACAATAATAACATAATTGCATCATATAACTGTCCTTCAACATGCAACAAAGAGTCACTCCAAAGTCACTAATAGAGGAGAACAAACGAAGAGATTATTTTAGGGTACGAAACCAGCTCAAAGTTATCCTTTCTGATCGATCTATTCAAGAGTCCGTAGTAATATAACATGAAGCTATTCTTTCCGTTCAATCTATCATAGAATTCGTACTAGAATAACACCTTAAGACACAAATCAAACAAAACCCTAATGTCACGTAGATACTCCGATGTCACCTCAAGTATCCGTGGGTATGATTATACGATATGCATCACACAATCTCAGATTCATCTATTTAACCAACACAAAGAACTTCAAAGAGCGCCGCAAAGTTTCTACCGGAGAGTCAAGACGAAAACGTGTGCCAACCCCTATGCATAAGTTCACGAGGTCACGGAACTCGCAAGTTGATCATCAAAACATACATCAAATGGATCACGTGATGATGAGGACATCTCTTCTATTGTTACACCCGCCGCGACTCCTAGATCAGTTATTCCACCTGGTCTTATTACTAGAGCGCGAGCGAGACAAATAAATGGCCAGATACTATCGCTCCTTTGTACATATGATTTAGCTAACGAGAATATGATGTTACACTCATGTTCTGATTTAATTGTACTCAGAAACAAAGGGATTAAACAATCAATTGAAGGGGAGCCTTTAAACCAAATGGAACAACACTCTTTGCATGCATGCTCTCAACCGTCCTTGCATGCATGCACACACCGCACCATCCATCCAATCCATCGTGCATGCCATGGTACAGGAAGCAGACGCCACAAGACCCAAGCCGATTGATTTTTGTTGCATGGACCAAGAGACACCACGTTTTGGGTCATGGTGGGCCAACACCATTTGACTACTTCCTACGTGCAGCACTCGGCCGCCGTACGGACCGGTGTCCCGTGGATCAGCCCCAGGCGGCATTTTCTTTAATAAATAGCTAGGTTAAGTTTGGTTTTAGACTGGGGTTTTATTGTATTGTCTAGTCATCCCTACAATTCGCATCTATGAGACGTGTAGAACTACTGTCTTATTAGATCCACAGTGGAACCCCAACTTTCCATCTAGTTTGTATACTCAATTTTTCATCCGCAATTTCAGTTGCAATTCACCTTTTTCTTGCTGGTTCTTCGGTTGCTTGCAGGAACTCGAACCTCGTTGTTCAGATTGATCGTGCCTACGGCAAGGTCAATAACCATCGGAGATTGGTTTAGCGATTGCCGAGGCATATCGTCGGGTACGGTATAGCCGGATCGTCAAGGTCAAAATTCACCAAATCGAAAATTATCCCACTCTCATCGAAAGATCGGGCCGCCATCACATCAAGTGATATCAGTTTTCAGGTTCATCAGCGAGAGATTTATAGTTTTCGTAGTTTATTTTATTTGTCTGTCATATAAACCCACGAAAAAACCAAAAAAGTTAGATTAGTTCATCCATTACACATACCATTTTAGCCTTTAGCAATTTTTGCATCTAGAATTTGCATGGTTGAATTTTTGGTTACATTCATCCTAGAATTGCTGGTTTAGATTGGTTAGGGTGTAAAATTATCTACTAGATCAATCTGTTTTTGTCCATCCCTTCCGCAACGCTAGTTCACGCTCATAAAAAAAAAGATTTCCATCTACATAGGGCCTAATGCGTTTTTCGAGGCTAACTTTGACCAAATATTTGAGCAATAATATATGACATGCAACTTACACAAAACACATGTTAAATTCGTGTGTGAAAGAAGCTTTCAATGATATAATTTTCACATTGTGCATGTTATGTATTATTAATCTTGTCAATAGTGAAAGGCGGTCTTAAAAAACGCATTAGGCTAGATGGAAGGAGGGAGTACATCCGGACGCCTTTTTTTCATTGCTATATTTTTATCAAGCATTGATTTGATCGCACAATATCACCGCTCGCACATCAGCAGCTTACGGCCTGACACACAACCATCCGTGTCTGACACCGTGCGTCCGCCCATCCATCCACGCGCGCTTCGCTAGAGCCCGACAGCGCCGCTTCACCACACGCACCACGCCAGACATCCAAATCCCTTTGTCTGCCTCCACACGCGCCACAACCAACACTCTCCACCAGCAACCTACTGTTTCTGTGCATTAGTACTACTAGTTTTAGCTAATCTCAACACCAGTGCACGTATAGCTAGCTCTCATAGCACCTTTGTCCAGTATCCCTGCATTGTGTCCCTGACTTCTGCTAGCAACCAGCCTCAAAAAAAAAGAAGGAAAGAAAGAAAGAAAGAAATAGAAAATCAAGAAAAAAAGAAAAAAAAATAATTGCTGCAAAGTTTTGGCCGGTTAGCATCTTTTGAACAATCCTCTTTTGCTGTTCAGCCTGCTCTGTTCATATACGTGATACTTGTTGGACATTTTTTTTGTCTGCTCTTAGTTGCCATACACTACGTTCATACCTCACTTATATCCAGCTATTTCGAGCTCTCAAATTTTCATTGGTTTCCCCTCGCTTGATTCAGTATCTGGGTTTAGATTGTTTTCTCTCTTGCTAGTCGACTGCCAGCACTAGTTAGGAGTTTGAGCAATTATTCAACTTGCATTACTTTTTGCTTAATTGTGCCACATATTGTGAGTTGAGGAAACCTTCACCAAGCTCCACTTCCTATATTGCACCTTGTTCGGTCACTTGGTAATCGCTATATCAATCTTTTGATCACTTTTGACATCGCCAACAGCCGACAACCACTGCAGCACGGTAAGAACTGGTAAGAGTTTAGTAATTGCTGGAGATTTGAGAGAACTTTTCCACCGCCTCACTGTAGTTACTGTAGGAGCCATATACTTGTGATTTTGTTCTTGTTTCGTCCTAACCATGGCAGGTGACGAAGACAACATGAAAGCCACGGTGGCACGCCTCGAGGAGGATGTGCATGCATACACCGAGCGGTTCACATCGTTCGAGGGCGCACTTAATAAGCGTCTCAAGTCGATCGAGGATAGCAATGAGACGTTCACCCAAACACTTGCATCTATTATGAAACGTTTTGATGCCCAGGATGCCCGTCTTGGTGCCGCCTCCACTTCCGCTCCGCGTCTTCCAGCCACCAACACAGGTCTACAACGAGCTCGTCGGGTACCCCCAGGGGACCCGAGGCACCCTCTTTCATACACCGATGCCGTCAACCAGCTCCTCCTCGCAACGCCAACTCGATAGCCGGCGACATCCAAGATGACAACTATGATGGTGATTATGAGGATCCTGATGCAGTTAATGCTAACAATGATCATGATCATCATCGACTATGCAATAATCAACAAGGTATGGGACGACACCAGCGTCCTCAGGTACGTGGCCATGACGACTCTTTGGGTAGAATTAAATGTCATGCCTCCTTTTGATGGCAAATATGATCCAGATGTTTATCTTGACTGGGAATTACTAGTTGATCAAAAATTTGCTTGCCATGATTTTCCTGATGATAAAAGAGTTAGGGCTACAACTAGTGAGTTTAGTGATTTTGCTTCTGTTTGGTGGAGAGAACATTGTCGTAAACATCCTAATAATATTGCTGCCACTTGGGAAGCTTTGAAATTAGTAATGCGTCACCATTTTGTTCCTGGATATTATGAACGTGACTTGCTAAATAAACTACAACGCTTGAACCAAGGATCTAAATCCGTGGAAGACTATTATGAAGAATTGCAAATGGGCATGTTACGTTGTGGTTTAGTTGAGACCGAGGAAGCCTCTATGGCTAGGTTCTTGGGTGGATTGAATAGAGAAATTTATGACATACTTGCTTATAAGGATTATTATTCAATGACCCGTTTATTCCATCTTGCTATACATGCTGAACATGAAGTGCAGGGTCGTTCGAGAATGCTTCCTAATTTTTCTGCAGGTCGTACTTCCACATGGGCGCCGCGCACCCCTGCTGCCCCGTCCACTCGCACCTCTATAGCAGCACCTGCAACCTCTCGACTGGGGCCTTCTTCATCAACATCAGCATCACACACTTCGGCACCACTGAAAAGAACTACACAAATTCCAACAAAAAGTTTGTCGTCATCGTCCGCTTCCTCCAAAAGAACAAAGGAAATCCAGTGCCACACTTGCAAGGGATTTGGCCATGTCATGAAGGAGTGTCCTAATAAGCGTGTATTGATCATTCGTGAAGACGGCGAGTACGACTCCGCTAGTGATTTTGATGAAGACACATATGCCTTGCTTGCTACACATGAAGACGATGACACAAGACCGGAGCAAGAGGAAGAACATGTGACCGCTGACGACGCCGACAAGTACATGAGTCTTATATCACATCGTCTACTTAGTGCTCAGATTGTCAAAGCAAAGAAGGATCAATGTCACAACCTCTTCCACATCAAAGGAGTCGTCAAGGAGCATTCCGTTCGCATAATCATTGATGGAGGGAGTTGTAACAATTTAGCAAGCATTGACATGGTGGAGAAGCTCTCCCTACCTTCGCGACAACATCCACAACCTTACTACATTCAATGGTTTAATGATGGTGGAAAGGTAAAGGTAACACGCATGGTGAGAGTTCCTTTTTCTCTAGGTTCATACCATGATACTATTGATTGCGATATTGTGCCTATGCAAGCTTGTTCTATGTTACTAGGAAGGCCATGGCAATATGATAAACAATGTTTACATGATGGTAGAACTAATCAGTACACTCTCACACATAAAGGAAAGAAAATCATTCTACACCGTATGTCTCCTGAGCAAATTTTAAAAGATGATCTTGCTAGGGCTAGTAGAAACACAAATATTGAGCGTACTAAATCTGAAAATCGGAAAGTTGTTGATGAGTTAGAACAATTTAATAAGATGCACAAATCTGATCCTAGCACATCTAAAGAACTTAAATTGAAAGGTGCTTCTTTCTTCACTACACGTGCTGAAATTTTTCAGTTAGATGCTCATACTGATGAATGTTATGCTCTTATTTGCAAAGAAGTTTTGTTTTCATTTGAGGATATGCCTTCTTCTTTGCCTCCTGTTGTCGCTAACCTTTTGTAGGAGTATCACGATGTTTTCCCAAAGGAAGTACCACCGGGGCTGCCACCTATGAGAGGAATTGAACATCAAATTGACTTGATACCGGGCGCCTCATTACCCAACCATGCACCATACCCGACTAATCTAGAGGAGACTAAGGAGATTCAGCGACAAGTTCAATAACTACTTGAAGAAGGTTACATTCGTGAATCCCTTAGTCCATGTGTTGTACCAATTTTACTTGTTCCTAAAAAAGACGGTACTTTGCGTATGTGTGTTGATTGTAGAGCCATCAATAATATTCCAATTTGATGTCGTCATCCTATTCCTAGATTAGATGACATGCTTGATGAACTCAGTGGCTCAGTTGTGTTTTCTAAAGTGGAATTGCGTAGTGGCTACCATCAATTTCGTATGAAACTAGGTGATGAATGGAAAACTGCTTTCAAAAATAAATTTGGTTTATATGAGTGGTTAGTTATGCCTTTTGGATTGACTAATGCACCTAGTACTTTCATGAGACTAATGAATGAAGTTTTGTGAGATTTCATTGGACGATTTGTGGTAGTATATTTCGATGATATTTTGATTTATAGCAAGTCACTAGAGGAACACTTAGACCATTTGTGTGCTGTTTTTTCTGCTCTGCGTGATGCACGTTTATTTGGTAATATTGAGAAGTGCACTTTTTGCATGGATCGAGTCGCTTTTCTTGGCTATGTTGTGGCAGCGCAGGGAATTGAAGTTGATAAAGCCAAGGTTGAAGCGATCCATAGTTGGCCGACCCCTAACTCGGTCACATAGGTACGAAGTTTTCTCGGACTTGCTGGGTTCTACCGGCGGTTCGTGAAGGATTTTCGTACCATCATAGCGCCGCTCAACGAGCTCAGAAAGAAAAATGTGCCATTTGTTTGGAGCGACGCACAAGAGGAAGCCTTCACTATTCTTAAAGATAAGCTTCCACACGCCTCTTTGCTGCAATTACCTGATTTTAATAAGATGTTTGAATTAGAATGTGATGCTAGCGGCATTGGTTTAGGCGGTGTTTTATTGCAAGAAGGAAAACCAGTAGCATACTTTAGTGAAAAGCTCAGTGGGCCTAGTCTGAATTATTCAACATATGATAAAGAACTTTATGCACTAGTTCGGACTTTGGAGACATGGCAACACTATTTATGGACTAAGGAGTTTGTCATACATTCTGATCATGAATCACTCAAGCATATTAGAAGTCAAAGTAAACTGAACCGTAGACATGCAAAATGGATTGAATTTATTGAATCTTTTCCTTATGTTATTAAGCACAAGAAAGGGAAGGAGAATGTTATTACCGATACATTGTCTAGACGCTATACCATGTTATCACAACTTAACTTCAAAAAAATTGGACTTGAAACTATAAAAGAGCAATACGCTAATGATGTCGATTTTAAAGATACATTGCTCAATTGCAGAGAGGGTAGAACTTGGAACAAGTTCGTCGTTAATGACAGATTTGTTTTTCGTGCTAATAAGCTATGCATCCCTCTATTCGTCTTTTGTTGTTATAGGAGGCGCATGGCGGAGGACTTATGGGACATTTCGGTGTCAAGAAGACAGAAGACATCCTTGCTGGTCATTTCTTCTGCCCAAAAATGAGAAGGGATGTGGAGAGATATGTTGCACGCTGCACGACATGCCAAAAAGCTAAGTCACGATTAAACCCACATGGTTTATATATGCCTCTTCCTGTTCCTAGCACTCCTTGGGAAGATATATCTATGGAATTTGTATTAGGACTGCCTAGAACACGACAGGGGAGGGATAGTATATTTGTTGTTGTCGATAGATTCTCTAAGATGGCACATTTTATACCTTGTCATAAAAGTGATGATGCTACTCACATTGCTGATTTCTTCTTTAAAGAAGTAGTTCGTTTACATGGGGTGCCAAATCCAATTGTTTCTGATCGTGACACAAAATTTCTTAGCCACTTTTGGAGGGTGTTGTGGACAAAATTGGGGACTAAGCTTTTATTTAGTACTACATGTCATCCTCAAATAGATGGTCAAACTAAAGTGGTTAATCGTACATTGTCTACTATGCTTAGGGCTGTTTTGAAAATTATCCCACTTACATCGAAAGATCGGGCCACCGTCACATCACGTGATATCCCATTGTTACCACAGATAAGCACATGCAAGACATACATCAAGTGTTCTCAAAATCATTAAAGACTCAATCTGATAAGATAACTTCAAAGGGAAAACTCAATCCATTACAAGAGAGTAGAGGGGGAGAAACATCATAAGATCCAACAATAATAGCAAAGCTCATGATACATCAAGATCGTGCCGAATCAAGCTCGCGATACATCAAGATTGTTCTTGAGTCGGCACGATCTTGATGTATCACGAGCTTTGCTATTATATTTGAGACGAATGGCCCGTGCTCTCGTTCCATTGAACTTTAATGCATTCCTAGAGAAAGCTAAGTTGAAAGATGATGGTAGCAACTACATGGACTGGGTCCGTAACTTGAGGATTATCATCATTGCTGCATGGAAGAATTACGTTCTGGAAGCACCGCTAGGTGACAAACCCGCTGCAGGAGCAACGCGAGATGTTGTGAACACCTGGCAAAGCAAAACTGATGACTACTCGATTGAGCATATGAGATGTTCCAGGAGTTGAAGCTAATATTTCAAGCAAATGCCCAGATTGAGAGATATGAAGTCTCTAGTAAGTTCCATAGCTGCAAAATGGAGGAGAATAGTTCTATCAGTGAACATATCCTCAGAATGTCTGGGTACCACAACCACTTGACTCAGCTGGGAGTTCATCTTCCTGATGATAGTGTCATTGACCGAGTTCTTCAATCACTGCCATCAAGCTACAAGAGCTTCGTGGTGAACTATAATATGCAAGGGATGGATAAGACGATTCCTGAGCTCTTCACAATGCTAAAAGCTGCGGAGGTAGAAATCAAGAAAGAGCATCAGGTGTTGATGGTCAACAAGACCACCAGTTTCAAGAAAAAGGGTAAAGGGAAGAAGGGGAATTTCAAGAAGAACAGCAAGCCAATTGCTGCTCAAGTGAAGAAACCCAAGTCTGGACCTAAGCCTGAGACTGAGTGCTTCTACTTCAAAGGGACTGGTCACTGGAAGCGGAACTGCCCCAAGTATTTGGCGGAGAAGAAGAATGGCAAAGTGAAAGGTATATTTGATAAGCAGTAGTGACTGGGTATTTGATACTAGTTCAGTTGCTAACATTTGCAACTCGAAACAGGGGCAACGGGTCAAGCGAAGATTGGCTAAGGACGAGGTGACGATGCGTGTGGGAAATGGTTCCAAAGTCGATGTGAACTCCGTCGGCATGCTACCTCTACATCTACCTTCGAAATTAGTTTTAGACCTAAATAATTGTTAATTGGTGCCAGCGTTGAGCATGAACATTATATCCGGATCTTGTTTGATGCGAGACGGTTATTCATTTAAATCAGAGAATAATGGTTGTTCTATTTATATGAGTAATATCTTTTATGGTCATGCACCCTTGACGAGTGGTCTATTTTTACTAAATCTTGATAATAGTGATACACATGTTCGTAGTATTGAAGCCAAAAGATGCAGAGTTGATAATGATAGTGCATCTTATTTGTGGCACTGCCGTTTAGGTCATATTTGTGTAAAGCACATGAAGAAACTCCATTCCGATGGACTTCTGGAATCACTTGATTATGAATCACTTGGTACTTGCGAACCATGCCTCATGGGCAAGATGACTAAAACTCCGTTCTTCATAACAATGAAGCGAGCAACAAAGTTATTTGAAATCATACATACTGATGTATGTGGTCCAATGAACATTGAAGCGAGCAACAAAGTTATTTGAAATCATACATACTGATGTATGTGGTCCAATGAACATTGAAGCTCGTGGCGGATATCATTATTTTCTCACCTTCATAGATGATTTGAGTAGATATGGGTATATCTACTTAATGAAACATAAGTCTGAAACATTTGAAAAGTTCAAAGAATTTCAGAGTGAAGTGGAAAATCATCGTAACAAGAAAATCAAGTTTCTACGATCTGATCGTGGAGGTGAATATTTGAGTTATGAGTTTGGACTTCATTTGAAACAATGCGGAATAGTTTCTCAACTCACGCCACCTGGAACACCACAAACTAATGGTGTGTCCGAACTCGTAACCACACTTTATTAGATGTGGTGCGATCTATGATGTCTCTCACAGATTTACCGCTATCGTTTTGGGGTTGTGCTTTAGAGACGGATGCATTCACATTAAATAGGGCAACATCTAAATCCATTGAGACGACACCTTATGAACTGTGGTTTGTCAAGAAACCCAAGTTGTCGTTTCTTAAAGTTTGGGGCTGCGATACTTATGTGAAAAAGCTTCAACCTGATAAGCTAGAACCCAAATCGGAGAAATGTGTCTTCATAGGATACCCAAAGAAGATTGTTGGGTATACCTTCTATCACAGATCCGAAGGCAAGATATTCGTTGCTAAGAATGGATCCTTTCTAGAGAAGGAGTTTCTCTCGAAAGAAGGGAGTGGGAGGAAAGTAAAACTTAATGAGGTAATTGTACCTTCTCCCTTATTGGAAAGTAGTTCATCACTGAAATCAGTTCCAATGATTCCTACACCAGTAAGTGAGGAAGCTAATGATGATGATCATGAAACTTCTGATCAAGTTACTACCGAACCTCGTAGGTCAACCAGAGTAAGATCCGCACCAGAGTGGTACGGTAATCCTATTCTGGAAGTCATGTTACTTGACCATGACGAACCTGGAACTATGGAGGAAGCGATGATGAGCCCAGATTCTACAAAATAGCTTGAGGCCATGAAATCTGAGATGGGATCCATGTATGAGAACAAAGTGTGGACTTTGGTTGACTTGCCCGATGATCGGCAGGCCATAGAGAATAAATGGTTCTTCAAGAAGAAGACTGACGCTGACGGTAATATTACTGTCTACAAAGCTCGACTTGTTGCAAAAGGTTTTCGACAAGTTCAAGGAGTTTAGTACGATGAGACATTCTCACCCATAGCGATGCTTAAGTCCGTCCGAACCATGTTAGCAATTGCCGCATTTTATGATTATGAAATTTGGCAAATGGATGTCAAAACTGCATTTCTTAATGGATATCTTAAAGAAGAGTTGTATATGATGCAACCAGAAGGTTTTGTCGATCCAAAAGGTGCTAACAAGGTGTGCAAGCTCCGGCGATCCATTTATGTACTGGTGAAAACCTCTTGGAGTTGTAATATACGCTTTGATAGTGTGATCCAAGCATATGGTTTTATACAGACTTTTGGAGAAGCTGTATTTACAAGAAAGTGAGTGGGAGCTCTCTAGCATTTCTGATATTATATGTAGATGACATATTGTTGATCGGAAATGATACTGAATTTCTGAATAGCATAAAAGGATACTTGAACAAGAATTTTTCAATGAAAGACCTCGGTGAAGCTGCTTATATATTGGGCATCAAGATCTATAGAGATAGATCAAGACGCTTAATTGGACTTTCACAAAGCACATACCTTGATAAATTTTTGAAGAAGTTCATAATGGATCAAGCAAAGAAAGGGTTCTTGCCTATGTTACGAGGTGTGAAGTTGAGTCAGACTCAATGCCCGACCACTGCAGAAGATAGAGAGAAAATGAAAGGTGTTCCCTATGCTTCAGTTATAGGCTCTATCATGTATGCAATGCTGTGTACCAGACCTGATGTGTGCCTTGCTATCAGTTTAGCAGGGAGGCACCAAAATAATCCAGGAGTGGATCATTGGACAACGGTCAAGAATATCCTGAAATACCTGAAAAGAACTAAGAATATGTTTCTCGTATCTGGAGGTGACAAAGAGCTCATCGTAAACGGTTACGTCGATGCAAGCTTTCACACTGATCCGGATGACTCTAAGTCACAAACCGGATACGTGTTTTTATTAAATGGTGGAGCTGTCAGTTGGTGCAGTTCCAAGCAGAGCGTCGTGGCGGGATCTATGTGTGAAGCGGAATACATAGCTACTTCGGAAGCAGCAAATGAAGGAGTCCGGATGAAGGAGTTCATATCCGATTTAGGTGTCATACCTAGTGCGTCGGGTGCAATGAAAATCTTTGGTGACAATACTGGTGCAATTGCCTTGGCAAAGGAATCTAGATTTCACAAGAGAACTAAGCACATCAAGAGACGCTTCAATTCCATTCGCGATCAAGTCAAGGAGGGAGACATAGAGATTTGCAAGATACATACGTATCTGAATGTTGCAGACCCGTTGATTAAGCCTCTCTCACGAGCAAAACATGATAAGCACCAAGACTCCATGTGTGTTAGAATCATTACAATGTAATCTATATTATTGACTCTAGTGCAAGTGGGAGACTGAAGGAAATATGCCCTAGAGGCAATAATAAAGTTGTTATTTATATTTCCTTATATCATGATAAATGTTTATTATTCATGCTAGAATTGTATTAACCAGAAACTTAGTACATGTGTGAATACATAGACAAACAAATTATCACTAGTATGCCTCTACTTGACTAGCTCGTTGAATCAATGATGGTTATGTTTCCTAACCATATACATGAGTTATCATTTGATTAACGGGGTCACATCATTAGAGAATGATGTGATTGACTTGACCCATCCGTTAGCTTAGCACGATGATCGTTTAGTTTGTTGCTATTGCTTTCTCCATAACTTATACATGTTCCTATGACTATGAGATCGTGCAACTACTACATACTGGAGGAACACTTTGTGTGCTACCAAACGTCACAACGTAACTGGGTGATTATGAAGGTGCTCTACAGGTGTCTCTAATGGTGTTTGTTGAGTTGGCATAGATCGAGATTAGGATTTGTCACTCCGATTGTCGGAGAGGTATTTCTGGGCCCTCTCAGTAATGCACATCAATATAAGCCTTGCAAGCAATGTGACTAATGAGTTAGTTACGGGATGATGCATTACGGAATGAGTAAAGAGACTTGCCGGTAACGAGATTGAACTAGGTATTGAGATACCGACGGTCGAATCTCGGGCAAGTAACATACCGATGACAAAGGGAACAAGATATATCGTTATGCGGTTTGACCGATAAAGATCTTCGTAGAATATGTGGGAGCTAATATGAACATGCAGGTGCCGCTATTGGTTATTGACTGGAGATGTGTCTCGGCCATGTCTACATAGTTCTCGAATCCGTAGGGTCCGCACGCTTAACGTTCGGTGACGATCGGTATTATGAGTTTATGTGTTTTGATGTACCGAAGGTAGTTCAGAGTCCCGGATGTGATCACGGACATGACGAGGAGTCTCGAAATGGTCGAGATATAAAGATTGATATATTGGATGACTATATTCGGACACCGGATGAGTTCCGAAGGTCACCGAATAATTATCGGAGTGCCGGGGGGTTATCGAAACCCCCGGGGGAACTAATGGGCCAACATGGGCCTTGTGTGTGAGAAAGAGGAGGGGCCATAGGGCTGGCCGCTCCCCCCCCCTTGGGAGTCCGAATTGCACAAGGAGGGGGGCGACGCCCCCTCTTTCCCTCCCTCTCTCCCTCTCTTTCCTTCCCCCTCCTTCCTAGTTGGACTAGGAAAGGGGGAGTCCTACTCCTACTAGGAGGAGGACTCCTCCCTCTCCTTGGTGCGCCCCAAGGCCGGCCGGCCTCCCCCCTTGCTCCTTTATATACGGGGGCAGGGGGCACCCTAGAACACAGAAGTTGATTGTTTCCAGCCGTGTGCGGTGCCCCCCTCCACCATAATCCACCTCGGTCATATCGTAGAGGTGCTTAGGCAAAGCCCTGTTCCGGTAGCATCATCATCACCGTCATCACGCCGTCGTGCTGACGAAGCTCTCCCTCGACACTCTGCTGGATCGTGAGTTCATGGGACGTCGCCGAGCTGAACGTGTGCAGATCGCGGAGGTGTCGTACTTTCGCTACTAGGATCGGTCGATCGTGAACACGTATGACTACATCAACCGCGTTGTCATAACGCTTCCGCTTATGGTCTACGAGGGTACGTAGACAACACTCTCCCCTCTTGTTGCTATGCATCACCATGATCTTGCGTGTGCGTAGGAATTTTTTTTGAAATTACTGCTTTCCCCAACACAAAGGGGTCCTCACCCGGCCCACCTAGCTAGGAGTCAACATGGTAAGTACCACTGGTCCTTTTTTGCGAATAAGTACCCTCCGGTTCTCGACACCATCATGCAGCAAGTGAATCTGCTTGAGAATGGCAAGGAACATTGCTTCACTGTAAGGCTCGTAGTGATGCCGAAGAGGAACACACATCATCTAGGAGGTAACAAGGGAGGCCATCGTGCATCGAAAGACCAAAATCCATGCAGGTGAAAATAATGTCTTTACTGTGTGCATCATCAAGCAACCAATTATTGTAGGCAACTAGTTTCATGTGGTAGGTCTTGAAGCTTTATTCAAGAAAAAAATACAAACACTTATTGTTACAATGACATAGCAATGGCAAGTATAAAACTTTACATGGCTATAGAGCCATATGATTTAAAGTTCCACATATTTAGTATCTCTAAGACCATAAATTTATTTCATGGAACTATTCATCAATAAGCTAAAGATGATGCCCTTGCACTTGAGAAGCCAACCTTGCTAGCTAGTATGGAATGAAATCGATCCGTCGTCCTCATTGAAGAATCTTTCATGGACCAAACGGATGTCAGAGATTGCTCCTGCTTGGCGAGCAAGTTGATGACATCTTTGATGGATGGCCGCTTATCACGCTCTTCCTCAACACACATCAGCCCTGTTACCATGACACGCTCCATCTGCCACCGCCACTGCTTCAACTCCCCTCTCATCCGCTCATCTAGCATCTCAAGGATGGCATCCCTGCTATAGGACTCCTTGATGGCGGCGATGAGATTGTTTCGGTTGGATGCCCTTCCCGGGACGACTGGTCTCACGCCGGTGGCTACCTCCAGCAGAACCAACCCAAAGCTATATATATCAGAGGCTGGGCTCAGCGTGCCAGTCTCAATGTACCTGGGGTCCATGTAGTCCATGCTCCCAATCACGGTGGTACAAGGAGTACATACGCCATCGTGGCAGCTGACTTGCCGCACGAGCCCAAAGTCACCGAGCTTGGCCTCGAATCCCTCTCCCAGCATCACGTTGCTAGGCTTGATGTCCCGGTGTAGCACATACCTCCTGGCCGAGTCGTAGGCACCATTGTGGAGGTAGTCAATGGCGGTTGCGACGCCGAGAAGTATATTGTACCTCTGTGGCCATGTCAATGTCCCCCCACCGTCGCCGCTGCCATGGAGATGGTCGCTGACGCTGCCGTTGGGTTCGAGCTCATAGACAAGCAACAGACGACCATTGTCATCGCACCAACCGATGAGTGACAAGAGGTTCTTGTGGCGCAGCTGGCACAAGGTCTCGATTTCGTGCACATAGTTCTTCTGGTTCCTCCTCGACGTCGGCTGCCGCATCTCCTTCACCGCCACCGCCCGTAAGTCTGGCGTTGTTAGCCGCCCTCTGTAAACATCGCCAAAGGATCCCTTGCCGATTTTCCTATCCTCGGAGAAGTTATCCGTCGCCACTACTAGCTCTGAGTACGGGAATTTCCTTGCAACTTGGATTTTTTTTGGTGATTAGAAAACATGATTAATTAATAGAAAGTATTAGATCAAGTGGCATTTTTCAGTTTAATCGAACAGTTAAATCAAATCATGATATACATGTTTACCTTGCAAAATTGTTTCATCAAGACACCGTCTTCCACGGTGCATAACAGTACTATAGAGAAGAACGAGAACAGTGGATAGGAGACCGGCAAACAAAACTGCCGCGATACATAAGAATATCAGCCACAATTTTCTATTGGCAGGGGATGGATCTGTAAGCAAAATAAGAATCAGTTAATCGTGCTAATTAGCTATGTCTTTTCACAGAAACATAGCTGTTCAATATAATTATAATTCTAATAATTTATCCTCCACAAATTTCGAAATAATATAAAAATTCCATTTTTTTCCTCATGAAACATTGGCTTGGCTCATCTTTTCCTCTATTTTTATTTAGTCTCACTAAACTCTGTAAATCATCATGTTCCGGAGAACTTTGCTCCCTTGTCAATTTCGGAAAACAAAAAGTTACGGCTGGAAATTTTAAAAAATGGAAAAGAACCATATAGTTTATGTACAATTTTTTGTTAAAAGTACAAACTGTGGAAAGAAAATGTAAGAGATTTACTTTGTTTTTTCATTCATCTCAAATTTTCACACTTTTTAACTAATATATGCACACATATACATTATCTTATAAATTTCATATATGTTTTTTTAGATTTTTATAGTTTTTTTAGCTTGATTTTGTCCAAAAATCAACAATTAATTTGATGTGTGGGTGAATATGTTGAAATTTATTGCTCACCCTTCTCCGTCAAGTTCGTATTTTTTTGGTGAACTGGTTGGTCCATAATGTCATTATGGTATCAAAACATAGAGGTATCGATTACATCGATGCATACAGAGGTTAAAAGCCAAAGAGAAAATTGTGAGCCAAGCCAGTAGCTTAGTTTGTGCGAATTTCATTCCTTTTTTCAAGAAAATATATCTCTTTGTCACATAACTAAATTTAATCGGAAACTGATATCAATAAAAAGACATTTTAGTATGAAAACATATACGGATTTCAACATGGCCCTCCCACTCTCAGCTCTAAGATCTTAGGAAGGGATCGGTTGGACTCAAGCGATGTGGACTCACAAAGTAACAATGATGTGAAAGTTGGGCACATGCACATGATGACATGATGTTGCCATGCAACGTTGGCAGAGGGTCGTACATTTTCGCATGGAGTAGAAGGAAACTAGCTAGTACACGTACGTAGGCCAGAAAAAACATACACATGGTGTACGTGGTTACCTGTTGAGTGGAAGGACCAAGCGAGCAGCTGGTGCGACTGGCTGAGGAGTCCGGTGGCCGCCGTGAACCCGACGGCGGCATCCTGTACAAGACCGGCGTGGTCCCTGAGATCCATGGTCGCATTGAACTCGTAGGTCATGCTCGACTCCGCCGCCAGCTCGGTCTTCCGAACCACAACTTTCATCACCTTGGACTTGGCGTCGTACGTGATGCTCGCCCACAAGGTGCCACGGAGGCTCAACGGCGGCAGGCTTCTGGTCAGGTTACACCTTGTGCCGTTGATGTCTATGCCGATGTGGTCGCCTCTGGTGGCGGTGCCGTCCTCGCTTGAGGGGTCCCAGCCGTCGTCCTTTCGGCGCGTGTCGAACTCCACGCCGAGGGTGTGCCGCGAGTCGCCGGCGCCGGTGCTGTTCTTGTCGCTGAAGAGCCCGAGGAGGCCGACCTCCCAGCCCGGCGGCGGGAAAGGTCCGATGAAGAACGACATAGTGCCGCCCCCCCGTTTGGAGTTGGCTGTTGTGTTGCCGCCATGGACGATGGCGAAGTGGAAGCTGGTGGTGAAGCTGGCCCTCCTGCCGGCGCCGTCCCAAAGGCGCACTGGCTGCCGGTGCGTGACGCCGCCGGTGAGGTTGGAGATGTCGTCGGTGAGGATGAGCCGGTCCCTGCCGTCGTAGGACGCGTTGATGAAGTTGAGCTGCTCGCGGTCCGTCGGGTTGGTGAAGTCGTAGTCGAAGGATAGCGCGGCGGCCTGTCGAGCCGTGTAGGCGGCTAGAAACAGGTAGCAGCTGATCATCAGGTGGTAGAACGTGGGGAGGAGGATGCCTCTTGCATGGGCCATGGCTAGCTGCAGCTAGCTACCTAGCTAGCACGAGGGAGTTAAGCTAGTGATCCACACCGTAGCTGTCAGGTTGCTTGCTCATGCAGGGGTAGACAACTATTTATTGATTGGGTTCAAGCAGACATTTCAAGCTTGTGAAAAACTACAGTTTTTTTTTTATTTTGTCATTTTGTTGTGGTTTCCGTCCTAGTTTCCCTTGTAAACAAGTAATTGACTTGTGACAACTGCGACCCATTTGCTGAATAGAGGTGTTGGGAGGCTGTTAAGGAATATCTTATGTTTTTTCTTAAAAAATGAATATCTTAGTTTTCAATAATTATATCTTGTTTCCGCGCTACTTCGAACCTCGAACTAATGGTAGAGTATTACTATTTTGAAGGGGCCATGTGGGGTGTTAGAAATAGAGATATACTCCCTGGAGTAGTTTTTTTACATGTAACCGAAGCCACATGGGCTGTGTAGACAATCGGTTGGGGTTAAGAAGCAGATGAGAAAGTTCTAGTACTTTGGCAGCCGGCGACTACTACCTACTAGTACTACTAAGTAACGTACGAGAAAGCGTATACTATGGGACGACTATGTGCAAGTTCATTATATGTACATCCTCTGCCACAGAGACTTGCTACAAGAGTATTAATGTAGGTAGCTTTGTTGTTGTACGAGGTGACACAGACACTTGTTTATCTCGTCTGCATTCCCTGGATCCATAAAAAATGCAGCGACAGCAGTATGCTTACCTGGGCGATTTTTTAAATCACTGCCGGCTAGCATAGTCAACGATCGATCTGTACATGGAGCAAATTTTTATCTACTCCATTCATATGTGCAATGCACCCTTCCATATGAACTCCATGTGCTAGCTTCCGGAGCCAACCGGCCAGCATAGACCAGGATGACCGCACGCTGGCGCAGTGGTGGAGAACAGCCGGTGGAACTCACAACTTGTGGACGCGATGAGGGGACAGTGAGAGAATGTGGACGCGGCGAGAAGAGGGCTGGCTGGGTTGGAGGGCGGCTGGGATGCTGATGTGCTGGCCCGACCACCGTGCGGATTAAATGGTGCCGGTGGGGAGTAGTTGCACGGCCGACATGCGGGCCAGATGGAGGACGAGTAGAGGACGCGTGCGCGTCCGTCCAGTGTCCGTCTGGAGGCAAATCCGGTCTAGATTTGTGTTGGATTAGGGTGAAGCTAGACGCGAATCGAACAGAAAATAGGTATGCTTCTACGCGTCAGGCCGTTGGTTTTGTTTGTTTCGACCAAAATGGACACGCTCGGACCAAATCGGGTCGCCCGTTGGAGTTGCCAGTTCTGGTACTGCCATTAGTGTTAAAAGGATGAGTATATAGCAAAAAACTATCATTTTTTTATTTTTTTTCAAAAACTACCACAAAAGTGGTGGGCTGTTCCAAACAATCCTAGTTGCTGAAGCGTTAAGTCTTAACCGCGTTTATGACAAAGGGGGGCCACTCATTAGGTCACCATTATATTGGACCGTTAGTTGAACGTTACGACATGTGCAGGCCACATGTCGGTCCCTACAAAAATAATGCAAAACAATCCATGTAAGTTTTGTAAAAAAAGAGCAATTGGATCCCTGTTAATTTTGGAAACAAGCAATCGGGTCCGTGTGCTCTTTCTCGCTCCCGTCACACGTCGCCACGGCCGGAAGCTCCATACTGCTCCCCCCGCCGCCGCCCACTAGAAGAAATATGTCAACTTGTGACCACCACTATTGGTCACTGAATGGTCACAAATTTCCAAATTTGTGACCTTTTTGTGACCAAAAACATAAGGTCAAAAGCTGGCCGTCATAAACTGACTATAGCGATCTTTCTTCCGAAATGGTCGAAGACGTTTATGACCAAAATACGTCTACTGTGGCGTTTTGGTCACTAGCAACCTCCCCAGGACATGTAGGCATCCAGCGTGGCAATCTGATGTGGCACAAGATTCATCCCAGTCCAATTCGATTTTCTACATGGGTCTAGCCCAACAATTCAGCCTATTTGTGTTTTTTTTCTGTCTGTCAATTTTTGGTTGGGTTCATGGGCCAAGTCCAATATTGCAGCCTTTTTATTGTTGGGTTGTGGCCTTTTTGTCTAAACGAATTTAGTTTTTCTTTTTTCCCAAAAGAAGGGTCCACTAGTCAGATGGGTCCCAGTTGTCAGGTTCTATTAAAGTGGGACCCTTTTGGTAGCATCATATTATTCAGATTACAATTTGACAATTTGACAGAAATAAATAACCATGTTTAACTAAGAACAGACAGAAAACACAAGTAATATTTCAAATAACAACATCGAGAATCAATCACAGTCATACAAATATACTGGGCTCCTTCTGTCATGATACAGTTACAACACAGATACAAATACAATCAGTCACATAGATATAGGGACAATCACAATGAGAATTGACAATCAGCACAAACTGGGCTCCTGCTCCAGTCAGATGAAACTGTATGCATGACTAACTACGCCACCATAGTCGACTAGGCTACCTTTGCTACACTAGGACAACAATAGAACTATCATCATGCCTTCGGCCGTCGCCCTGTTACATGAATCAGAAGAGAAGAATCAAAACACTGGAGCCAATATATTATGAACAGAACATTCAAAAAAAGGACAAGTGTTGGGGAACGTAGCAGAAATTCAAAATTTTCTACGCATCACCAAGATCAATCTATGGAGTAATCTAGCAACGAGGGAAGGAGAGTGCATCTACATACCCTTGTAGATCGCTAAGCGGAAGCGTTCAAGTGAACGGGGTTGATGGAGTCGTACTCGTCGTGATCCAAATCACCGATGATCCTAGTGCCGAACGGACGGCACCTCCGTGTTCAACACACGTACAGCCCGGTGACGTCTCCTACGCCTTGATCCAGCAAGGGGAGAAGGAGAGGTTGGGGAAGACTCCATCCAGCAGTAGCACGATGGCGTGGTGGTGGTGGAGGAGCGCGGGAGTCCTGCAGGGCTTCGCCAAGCACCGCGGGAGAGGAGGAGGGAGAGAGGTAGGGCTGCGCCAACAGGGAGATTGAATCGTGTGTTGGGCTGCCCCTTTTCTCAAGTATATATAGGGGGAGGGGAGGGGCTGCGCCCCCACCTAGGATTCCCTCCCTAGGGGTGGCAGGAGCCCCCAGATCCCATCTGGGAGGCGGCCAAGGGGGAGAGAGAGGGGGCGCACCACTAGGTGGGCCTTAGGCCCATCTGAGCCTAGGGTTTCCCCCTTTTCCCTTCTCTCTTCGCCTTGGGCCCTGGTGGGGGGTGCACCAGCCCACCTGGGGCTGGTCCCCTCTCACACTTGGCCCACGCAGCCCTCTGGGGCAGGTAGCCCCACCTGGTGGACCCCCGGGACCCTCCCGGTGGTCCCGGTACGTTACCGATAGCACCCGAAACTTTTCCGGTGACCAAAACAAGACTTCCCATATATAAATCTTTACCTCTGGACCATTCCGGAACTCGTCATGATGTCCGGGATCTCATCCGGGACTCCGAACAACATTCGGTAACCGCTTACATACTTTCCCTATAACCCTAGCGTCATCGAACCTTAAGTGTGTAGACCATACGGGTTCGGGAATCATGCAGACATGGCCGAGACAACTCTTCGGCCAATAACCAACAGCGGGATCTGGATACCCACGTTGGCTCCCACATGTTCCACGATGATCTCATCGGATGAACCACGATGTCAAGGACTTCATCAATCCCGTATACAATTCCCTTTGTCTAGCGGTACGATACTTGCCCGAGATTCGATCGTCGGTATCCCGATACCTTGTTCAATCTCGTTACCGGCAAGTCTCTTTACTTGTTCCGTAACACATCATCCCGTGATCAACTCCTTGGTCACATTGTGCACATTATGATGATGTCCTACCGAGTGGGCCCAGAGATACCTCTCCGTTACACGAAGTGACAAATCCCTGTCTCCATTCGTGCCAGCCCAACAGATACTTTCGGAGATACCTGTAGTGTACCTTTATAGCCACCCAGTTACGTTGTGACGTTTGGCACACCCAAAGCACTCCTACGGTATCCGGGAGTTGCACAATCTCATGGTCTAAGGAAATGATACTTGACATTAGAAAAGCTTTAGCATACGAACTACACGATCTTTGTGCTAGGCTTAGGATTGGGTCTTGTCCCTCACATCATTCTCCTAATGATGTGATCCCGTTATCAACGACATCCAATGTCCATGGTCAGGAAACCATAACCATCTATTGATCAACGAGCTAGTCAACTAGAGGCTTACTAGGGACATGGTGTTGTCTATGTATCCACACATGTATCTGAGTTTTCTATCAATACAATTCTAGCATGGATAATAAACGATTATTATGAACAATGAAATATATAATAATAACTATTTTATTATTGCCTCTAGGGCATATTTCCAACAACAAGTTCTTTAGAAAGATAACACAAATTCAGCTAATACAATGATTTTTGTCCCCAGATAGTTAAGACGATATACTCATTCATACAAGGTGACACAAGAAAATAGAGCACTATACTCATAGCATGCAGAGTATCATTATTATGTTCATAGGGTTTATAGTGCTTGGACTTATTAGAGTGGTAGCATATCATCATATACATCCGTATGTTGTAGCCCATTTGAAATGTCTAGAAAGACTTATATTTAGGAGTGGAGAGAGTAGAATGTAGCATGCGATAAAACAAAAGGATTAGCCAACAATAAAAGAAGGCACTTAATTAGTTCATTACATTTAGTTAAAACTGCTTCTATGAAGCGCAGGACTAAACCATTTAGTTAACACAGCAAGAAGTGCCAAGGAGCATAGTATAGTACTGCACTAAAAGCACCAAGAATCTTCTGGACCAACAACAGAAACAACCAAGAAGCACTCATTTTTCAATTCATAGGGCTAAAAATATATTTATCAGAATGGCACTAAAATCAACCTCTTTATCTATCATCACAAGGTTAGTATGCTTGATAGGCCCATTATGAGTTGCCCTACGGTAATGCCACAGATGAGACAGAGGACGCACACATTGATGTAGACATTGGCAAGACAGGAACCAACAAAATGGTGCTTGCCATCTGCAAGGAGAAAGCAGAATACCAAAAAGGTTAGGAAAACAATATAGAATGATAAAACAAAGAAGAGATACGCCCACTCATTAGAGAAGTAGCATACCCAAAAAATGTGAAGCACAAATGGCCACCAAGAAAGCATATTGTTGTATACATGGACAAGATAGGAACTAACAAAATGCAACAGACTAAAACCAAACTTTATACAGCAGGGAATGATTTACAATAACCAAAAGATTTTGCACAACAAGCAGTAAATAGGTAGTAGATATTAACACCCATGACATAGGACCAGCATAAAAAAAGAGCATCGGTGTAGAACAGGCATATAATCAATGTAGTCAGCAAAAGATAGGGGGAAGAGAAATTGAAAAACCCAGAAAGAGCATTCATATATGAGGCACTAAGCTATATGAACCAAAAGACTATTGACATCAGCGAGCAAAGAAATGCCAGTTGGCACCACACATATCGGACGACCACATGAAACAGATAGAACAGACTGGTCGGCCATAGCTAACATGGTAAATAGAATAATGCACATATTGTAGAAGACACCACCAGCATGGATTCTAAGAAATGGATTGGAAGAGCTCAGGAAACACAATGTTCCTGGTCTGAGAATCAGTAGTACCATCTTCATTTTCAATCAGGATTTTCAAAGCCTTTTTGAGGTCACACGCGACACTGCTACATAAAGCTGGCCATGTGTGAACACAGGTGCATTAAAGTATAGATCAACACTGCATAACACATGTCCTTCAATATTTTGACTCCTACCTATTTTCTTATTTTACAAAAGCTTGCCATGCGTGTATAGATCAACTTTATATTGTGAATACATAAAGCTGGACATGCGTGAACACAAGTGCATTAAAGAATGAAGAATACATCGACACATAGCATGAACCATGGACAAACATTGGTATGTAACCTGTCTACTCAGTAGGTGCCAATTTAGATGCACTGAATCGACACCAACTTGAGCGAACTAGTGGTATGTGCAGAAACAGCGAAACATTGCAAAAGCTCCTCTTTTCCCAAATTGTGTGGTGAGGAACCAGCCTATGCCCCCAATTTGTCCTGCTGAGGCAACTAGCGGCAATGACTTAAGCATGACCCCAGTTCCCCACAGCTGATTACCCTTGACTCATCCGAATTCTCCTAACAAGGTAGAAATTGGCAGGTCTATTTGGAGGAAAAAAGGATCTACTAAAATCTAGCTTACTAAATATTGTCAGTTCGCAGGACTGTGCGCGCACATCGCAGATCCAACAGATCACAGCGCGAGACAACAGGACCCAAGTCTAACTAAACCGTGCAAACAAGAGGGAGACGGGATCGGAGGAGACGTGTTCGCACCTAGCCGGAGCCGACGATGATGTTGTTGATGGGGATGAAGATGAGCTTGACGAAGAAGCCGACGAACCCCATGACGACGAACCTGATCACCGTCCGTGCCGCCACCTTGGTGAACTCTGCGCGCCCAATCAGCATCAGATCTGGCGAAAGAGGAAAACGAACCGGATCTAGACGAGCAGGCGCGAGTCTTTGGTCCTTACCCTTGCGGTCGGGCTTGTGGCAGTGCTTGACGAGGCGGACGCTATCCTTGGCGAACTCGCGGAGGGGGTCCACCACGGATTCGACGGCGTCCATGGCTGCTGCCGGCGGGAAGGGGAGATCTCCGTGCCGACGACGACGACGAGGTCGCGCGCGTGAGGGGAAGGGAGGGGGAAGCCAACGAGCGAATGGTGTGCTGTTTGGATTTGTGCTTTGGATCTGTGAGGAGGGGAGGAGGAGGCCCGGCGGCGAGCTATGGTGGGAGGATGTGGTCTGAATCGGGGAGAAGGGGGCGGGGGCAACGGCGGCGGCGGGAATGGATCTCCTCGCCGCGGCGGGATGGGGAAGGAGGGGGCAGTGACGGGGGGCCATCGTCGTTGGTCGTTGCAGGTCAAGAGCAGCGGCGCTTGGGGGGAGGCCGACGGCGGGTAGGAGTTGGGACGGCGGAGAGCGAGGTCTGGGTCGGGGAGGGAGATATGGGTCAGGGAGAGGGAGGCGGCGCCGCATGGGTCGGGGAGAGGGAGAGGGAGGGGAGTGTGCTGCACGATGCTAGGGTTTGGTTGGCCAGCGTGCGTTTAGGAGACGTTGCATCTGTATGGTGTGGACGGCTCAGATCGGCTTAGGGGGGTGATCCGTGGGAAGGGAGGTTCTGCCTTGTGACTAGTCCAAGAAATGTGTCATTTTGAAACAGGCATAACAAATTCAAAAAAAATCAAAAAATTCAAAACCTTCGCGTTGTGTCATCATATGTGGCCAAGTTCCTAGGAAAAATAACAAACTTGTAATACGGCAATTATTATAAAAAAGTGTTCTCATATTGTGCATAAGAGTGGAGATCAATGGCTTTCAAGCCAAATGATCACTCTTATCGCCACATTCATGGCATAGTTTGTTCAAATGATCTCATATTATGCATAAGAGTGCATATTGGAATGGCAAACAATGTTGCCTAAGGAAGTTTTCATTTTCTTTGGACGAAAAAACCATTTTCCATTTTTTGAGTGCCCAAAAGGAGGTTTTTTGTGAAGGACCTCCCAAATAATTGTTGCAAAATTGGACCAAATCATTTTTATAAAATACTAGGCCATATTTAATGCACAATTACCAAATGGTTGGGTGTAAAAAGTTTTGATCCACCTCTCGTGAAAAAGACAAATTCCCGCCGATTCAGTTGGAAGCGGGTCAAATTTGAAGAGCAGCTGCCTCATAGTTTTCTCTCTAATTTTTCCAAAAATCATTTCTAGGTACATAAGTATCTATTTTATCAGAGAAACACCAAAAAAATTCCAAGATTCAACCACTAGCTAGGAATGGTCATCCCCGCTGTTTTGACCGCATGTTGAAACGGGCATAAAAAATTCAAAAAAAAATCAAAAAATTGGGAAACCTTCGCATTATGTCATTATATGTGGCCAAGTTCCCAGGAAAAATAATAAACTTGTAATACGGCAATTATTTTAAAAAAGTGTTCTCAGAAACGAGCTATCACGTGTGGAAATCAATGGCTTTCAAGCCAAATGATCAATCTTATGGCCAGATTCATGGCATAGTTTGCTTAAATGATCTCATATTGTGCACAAGGGTGCATATTGGAATGGCAAACAATGTTGCCTAAGGAAGTTTTCATTTTCTTTGGACGAAAAAACCATTTTCCATTTTTTGAGTGCCTAAAAGGAGGGTTTTTTGTGAAGGAACTACCAAATAATTGTTGCAAAAATGGACCAAATCAATTTTATAAAATACTAGGCCATGTTTAATGCACAATTGACCAAATGGTTGGGTGTAAAAAGTTTTGATCCACCTCTCATGAAAAAGACAAATTTCCGCTGATTCAGTTGGAAGCGGGTCAAATTTGAACTGTAGCTGCCTTGTATTTTGCTCTTTATTTTTTCCAAAAATCATTTCTAGGTACATAAGTATCTATTTAATCATAGAAACACCAAAAAAATTCCAAGATTCAACCACTAGCTAAGAACGGCCATTCCCGCCGTTTTGACCGCATTTTGAAACGAGAATAAAAAATTCAAAAAAATCAAAAAATTGGGAAACCTTCGCATTGTGTCATTATATGTGGCCAAGTTCCTAGGAAAAATAACAAACTTCTAATACGGCAATTATTTTAAAAAAGTGTTCTAAAAAACGAGCTATCACGTGTGGAGATCAATGGCTTTCAAGCCAAATGATCAATCTTATGGCCACAGTCATGGCATAATTTGTTCAAATGATCCCATATTGTGCACAAGGGTGTATATTGGAATGTAAAACAATGTTGCCTAAGGAAGTTTTCATTTTCTTTGGACGAAAAAACCATTTTCCATTTTTCGAGTGCCCAAAAGGAGGTTTTTTTTGTGAAGAACCTCCCAAATAATTGTTGCAAAATTGGACCAAATAATTTTTATAAAATATTAGCCCATATTTAATGCACAATTGACAAAATTGTTGGGCGTCAAAAGTTTTGATCCACCTCTAGTGAAAAAGACAAATTCCTGCCGATTCAGCAGGAAGCGGGTCAAATTTGAACTACAGCTGCCTCATAGTTTACTATTTAATTTTTCCAAAAATCATTTATAGTTACATAAGTACCTATTTAATCATAAATACATGGTTTGATGGCAATACGTCGAGGTTTGGGCGGTGGCCAAGGCCCCCAACTCTAGAGCGCGAAAACTCGCATGCCCGATGCGTGGTCACCGCGTGACCGTGGTGTTGCCATGTGTTCTGGGCAGCCTAGGCATGTCTAGTGGGTTGGTAACTCCCCAGGTAGGTTCTAGGAAGAAAATTACAACATAAGATTCTCACGAGGAGACCGATCGATACTCAAACATGAATTAGCAGCCAAGTGTTTGATTAGCGGTACGGGAAATGCACATGGCCAATGGGCGTGAGTTTTTGCTGAGGATGATCGTCGACTAAGAAGAATGTCTTCGCAAATTTTCAGATCAAAAGGAGGACCCTAGGTGGTACTTGCTTTGCAAAGTACCACACTAGACAGAAATATGAATGTTGAAGCTAGGCACAAAATAATGAATGGATTGAGCTGAAATTTGGTGGCGGATGGTTATTTGGGCATTGGAAAGCACTGTAGAAAATTGATACCATTTGGACATGCCAAAGTGGTACTTCCTTCACAATGCTCTTCTATGGACAGAAACTTGGGAAAACTAGTGAGAGAAATTGGATGAATGAAATGAGCTCAAATTTGGTGTAGGTAAGTTACATAGTTATGGTCATGCCTTGGTAGATTTTCAGATCATTTGGGTAAGCCTAGCTAGTACTTACTTCACAAAGCTTCTCTCGAGGTAGAAACTTTGAAAATTTCCTAAGAAAGATTGACTAGGAAAATGGAGCTGAATATTATCATGTGGCAATGATTTGGGTATGGAAGAGTGCCCAAAGAGTTTGAGGTTAATAGGAGGGGTCTAGATAACACTTGCTTTGCAACGTGCCAATTTGGCCATAAAATATAAATTGAACCTGGGCTCACGTAGATAATTTGCCTGAGCTGCAATTTGGAGGAGGGTGATAATTTGGAAATATGAAGAAATTGTATAAATTTCATGTCATTTGGATATATAAAAAATTTACTTCCTTCACAATGCTTCTAGATGGACAAAAACTTTGGAAATTTGCCGAGGAAGATTTGCTAGGCAAGTGGAGCTGAATTTTGTTATGCGGTAATGATTTGGATAGGAAAGAGTGCCCAAAAATTCCGAGGGCAATCAAGAATATATAAATAGCACTTCCTTCATAAAGTGCTGTCGTGAATAGAATAGGAAAATGAATATTGTTGAATTAGTTTTGAACTAGGCAAGGAAGGATTTTTACATATTTGATGAAGATATGACCCAAAAAATTTATGAGATTTTTTGGGAATTTTGGGAATGACAGAAATATAGGTTGCTTCACAACCTAGGGCAAAAACTGCCACATGGACATGACACATAGGCAAAACTGATGAGGTGGCGCCTAGTCATAGCAACCCACCACAATTTACAAGGTTATGACCATCTATATTGGTCATGATCAGCTAGAAATAAGGCAGCAGACCAGTGCTATCTGCTTTATGACCATTACGTGTTAGGAAATTACGACCTTTCTGACCAAAATGGTCATTATAGTTTAGGTTTTGGAGCCCCCCGAACAACTTTTGACCAATTGGTCTGAAATGGTCATATATCTATGACCAATTCTTCTAGGGTCACTAACAGAAGGTCACAAGTTGACATATTTCTTGTAGTGGCCGCCGCCGCTCCGCGCCACTTCACCCTGCCGCTATGTGCTGCTCGCGGCCGCTGCTGCTCATGGCCGAGCTCGGGTCCTCGACGGTGAGCTCGTCGGCTCTGGAGCCGACAAAGGGACATGTGTGCGGCAACCGACGTTGCTCTTGCGGCGGAGCTCGAGGAGCTGCTGCATGTGGCAGAGCTGTAGCCGTGGCTTCGGCGGGGGGCAGCAGCGACCGGTGAACGAGCTTGAGCTCATCTGCCGGCAGGCGAGAGGGTGACCGAGTGACAGGGTGCGCGGGCGAGCTACAGGGCGCGCCGGCTACAGGCGAGCTGCAGGGCGCGCCGTGGATGCGTCGTTGCGTCGGAGCACCAGTGAGGAGGAGGGCTCGCGAGGAGCTCGTCCACATCGGAGCCCCGAAGCACTAGCTCGTCGGAGCACCGCATCGGCAACTGCCCGTGGAGGCTCTCTGGCTCCCGGAGGTCAGTGAGGGCGGCGGCAACAAGGCCCAAGGCCCAAGGCACGCAGCGTCTCGGCGGCGTGCGCGCATGCGGCTGGAGGCCGGCGAGGGCTACAGTAGCAGAGGGCGCAGGGCTGGAGAGAGAGAGAGAGAGAGAGAGAGAGAGAGAGAGAGAGAGAGAGAGAGAGAGAGAGCGATAGAGAGAGAGAGAGAGAAGGTAGGGAGAGGGAGATAAGAGGAAGAAGAAGGGAAGGCTTACATGTGGGCCCCACTTGTAAGCTAACGGCCAAACAAACAGTCAACATATGGTTTGGTTAAGAACGGGTCCAACCTGTCATAAACCGGATTAATTCTATCAACATGGTCATTTGGTTTTTTTGGAACAACCATTCAATTTTGTGATAGGATTTTGAAACATCAAGAAAAATGGTAGTTTTTCGTAGACCTAGCCCGTAATGTGGTAATTTTTTTGTATATGCTCTAAAAGTATAGATGCCTAGCTTGTTGATCGTGAACAGTTGTCTCAGCAACCTCCGGTGCCCGCGGAGATACTCTTATGACGATTTGACTGAACTGAAAGGAGGCACATGAAAGAAATACTCCCTCCGTTTTTAAATATAAGGTATTTTAGGGATTTCAATACATACCATATATAAATGTATATACACACACATTTTAATGTAGCCATCAGTTTTCATTAGCAACTCACCTTTTTTACATGTTAGTGGTGTTGTTTGGAGCGGCGAGCGCTGTCTGCACTTGGGAAGAAGTGGCTCGAGTGATTTTTCTAGATGTGTCGTTCTTGCCGATGAGAGCTAGCTGATGTTGGCTCGAGAGCTAGCTCTATGGCGACACCGGCGGCTAGCTCTATGTTGCCTAGCACTTTTTTTTGGAACGTAGGCTCAAGAAGAGCCCGGGTTTGAATTAACAAAGCCATCAACCGTCCAGGAAAACAACTCCGGAATACAACCACACTCCAACTAAAAGGAAAGAAAACAAACGGCAAAGATACAAGGGCACCTAGGAGCATCTCACAGAGGCATACAACAAGCTAGCTAACTAGCACATAGAGATGCCAGGAATCCCATACACGCCGAGATACAAGGCAAAAAAACGCTAAACGGCTCAGGAAAGAGCACCGACGATGGAGCAGAAGCACGCCATTGCCAAAAGCCTGGGCTTGAAGTAGACACATCCATCCACATCCATCGTCACAGAAGGCCCCTGCCTCCTCGCCTGGCTCGAGGCGCCGCACCGATGAGTGATGGACATGCTCACCCTAGAACATGCATGAATGGCATTGCAGGAAACCACAGGGGCGGAACCAGGCGTTCCCAGCCTGCCGACGACGACTTACCTGAAACAGAGCAACGCCAAATGCAAGAGTCCAGGCATGAAATAGGGGCGAGCTGTCGGAATGCACAAATGGGTAGCAGCAAGGGCCAAAACCTAATCTTCGGCTCGCTCGACGAGCAGAAGAGCAGCCATCGGAGGAGGGGAACCCTATCCCCTCCCGTCCTGGAGAATCCACGGGCACCGGAGGAGCCCTGCAGCCCAACGAAGAGCACCAAACCAGCTTGACCACACACCAAGGGGGACACCGCCGCCACTGGAGACACGCTGCCGCCGCCGACACACCGCACCTACACCACAACGAAGCCCGCAACCCATCTTTGTTCCCAAAACAGCGCCCTCAAGAAGGTTACGGCGCCCTGGGCGTCGCCGCTGCCCAACAATGTTGAGGATTTTACCCGGGAGACAAAGGGGAAGAGGGTAGGGGGCAGGACCTAACCGGCGCCTCCAGGAAGGTGAGCGGCGCCCACGGGCGTCGCCGCCGTCGCAGCCGACACGGCTGGCTAGGGGTTTCCCCCGGTCCTGCAGCCCCGTCGCCCACTCCCACCCACAGAAGACCGCAGTCCCATGACGAAACAGGGTGGATCTGAGGGGGGAGGCGCTCGTTGGGGAAGAAGGGGAATGGAGGCGGCCAGATCTGACGCGATAGGAGACGAATCCACCGCCGCCGCGCGTCGGCCCGCATCCGCCGGGGCTCTCGCCGCCCGCACGGCCGAGAAAACACCGACCCACGCCCACGCCACCGGGAGCCGAAGCCGGCGACGCCACACCTGCCAGGGCCACCGCCCCGCATCCAAAGGCCCCCCGCGGGCGGCGAGGCGGCGAGGGCCCCGCCGCCGCCTTCATCAGCAGCGCGCCGAGCTTGCCCGGCAGTAGCTGCCTCAGCCGGCAGTGAGGGAAGGGCGAGGAGGGGAGGGGGACGGCGGGGCTAGGGTTAGCTCCCATCGGGTCGCCCAAGCGGGGCGACATGAGGGAGGGGGGGGTACGCTAGGAATTAAAGCAATTCCAATGGGCCGACTCAAATTGATATCGATTTTGTTCATATTTTTTCTGTTTAGGTCGTTCGTCCACCCGTCCGTATCCCTGTTTTTAATTGGGTCAGCCGGTGCACTCAACGGGGCTAGACCCATTTATGACATGTCCGCCTAACATTTCATCAAACATATACCAGGCAGGGGAGCTTGCAGTGCGCGGGGAGGCGACGTGACAGCTGCAGCAGCACCGGCCTGGCGTGGGCACAAGGCGACGCCGACGGGGAAGGCACAATGAGCACGGCAGGGCACAGGCGGGCGCACAATCGCGAGGCATAGGCGGGCGCGGCCGAACACTTTTTGGTGATGAAGTCCACGTTTGGGCGCCTTGTACTGCACCAGCAATGCTAGAGTGGCCTCGAGCAGCAACGGCTCGGCCCTGACGGCACCAGCAAGCAGGCTGAAGTGCCTAGCTGCTGTTGCACCTCCAGCGCCAGCGGCAGCCCACTTACTAGTGGCGTGGCGGTGCATGTCCGCTACGGTGCGGTGGTGCACGCCTCCGGCGTGTGTGGCGGTGCCATGGTTGGCATTTGGCAGAGCGACTTGGTGGGTGATCGAGTGGTGGGCCAGAGAGAGAAAATACGGGGATGGGTAGGTGAATGTCAGGTGTTCCAAAGAGCACATGCAGCGGGCAAAGAGGACACAACAAACGTCCGCTTCGTGTTCACTTCTGACGCAAATCAATCCTAAGTTTGAGCCGAAAATGGGTCCGAACGGACACAAAGCAAACAAAAAATGAAAATGGGTGCCTGCGTTGGGCATTGACTTTTATTCAGGCGGACAAATGAACGCAGGCGGACAATTTTGGTCACTGCGTTGGAGTTGCTCTTAGCTAGCCTAATAACAAAACATATCCAGTGTCCTCCAATTGGCGAGGAAGAACCAAGTTAAGGTTCTCGTCGATGAACACGGGGTAAGCCATAGCAACCAGGAGGCCATACGAGGTATGATTAACTCATATTTTCAAACCCTTTTTAGAGAGGAGGAGAACTTGGTGCGAGCCCCATGCTGCTGTTTGAATCAAAGGTGACCGAGGGTATGAACACTAGCCTTTGTGCAGAGTTCATGGAAAAAGAGATCTCAGATAGCTTGTTCCAAATCGGTCCTTGAAGGCTCCTTGTAAGGATGGTTGCTCGGCACGCTTTTTCCAAAGAAATTAGCCCGTCGTGAAAAAAAAGATATTATACATGCTGTCAAGGAGTTCTTCGCAACTGGTGTCATGCCCCATGGTGTGTAACGGCCACGATGTGGCTATATCTCATATGTGTCGAGGCATGACTTAGAGGCATAACCGCATTATGGTTTTGTCACAAGAAGGGGTCATATTTACACAATCCTATGTAATGAACAAGAAAGGGATAAATAGAGTTGGCTTACAATCGCCACATCACCCAATGATCAATTAATTAATACATCATCAGAGTACACTCATAGTCCAACTACGAACAATCAAATGAAAAGAAGATAAACCCAACTGCTAGATTCCCGATCATCACAACTGGGATCCACTACTGATCATCAGGAAAAGACACGTAGTAACGGCCAAGGTCCTCGTCGAACTCCCACTTGAGTTCGGTAGCATCACCTGCGCTGGTACCATCGGTACCTGCAACTGTTTTGGTAGTATCTGTGAGTCATGAGGACTCAGCAATCTCAAAACCCGCGAGATCAAGACTATTTAAGCTTATGGGTAGGATAAGGTTATGCGGTGGAGTTGCAGCAAGTGCTAAGCAAATATGGTGTCTAACATACGCAAATAAGAGTAAGATAAGAAGCTACGCAATGGTCATGAAGCTAGAAATGATCCTGAACTACTTACCTTCAATCTTAACTGAAACCGTGTTCACTTCCCCGACTCCGCCGAAAAGAGACCATCACAGCTACACACGCAGTTGATGCATTTTAATTAAGTCGAGTGTCAAGTTCTCTACAACCGGATATTAACAAATTCCCAACTGCCACATAACCGAGGGCACGGCTCTCGAAAGTTTATAACCTGCAGGTGTGTCCCAACTTAGCCCATCACAAGCTCTCACGATCAACGAAAGATATTCCTTCTCCCGGAAAGACCCGATCAGTCTTGGAATCCCGGTTACAAGACATTTCGACAATGGTAAAACAGGACCAGCAAGACCGCTCGAATGTGTCGACAAATCGCGATAGGAGCTACACATATCTCGTTCTCAGGGCACACCGGATGAGACATCCTACGAGTAAAACCAACCCTCAAGTTTCCCCGAGGTGGCCCCGCAGTCTACTCTGTTCGGACCAACACTTAGAGGAGCACTGGTCCGGGAGGGGGGGGCTTAAATAAAGATGACCCTCGGGTTTGTAACTCCATAGGGAAAAGTATAGGTGGTGGTTAGGCAAATGTTAAAACCAAGGTTGGGCCTTGCTGGAGGAGTTTTATTCAAAGCGAATTGTCAAGGGGTTCCCATAACCCCAACCACATAAGAAACGCAAAAATCAAGGAACATAACACCGGTATGATGGAAACTAAGGCGGCAAGAGTGGAATAAAACACCGAGCAAAAGGCCAAGCCTTCCACCCTTTGCCAAGTATATAGATGCATTAATTAAAATAAGAGATATTGTGATATCCCAATATATCCATGTTCCAACATGGAACAACCTGCAACGCACCTGCAACTAGCAACGCTATAAGAGGGTGATGACCCACAAGTATAGGGGATCTATCATAGTCCTTTTGATAAGTAAGAGTGTCGAACCCAACGAGGAGCAGAAGGAAATGATAAGCGGTTTCCAGAAAGGCATTCTCAGCAAGTACTGAAATAAGTGGTAACAGAAAGTTTTGTGATAGGATAGTTTGTAACGAGCAACAAGTAACAAAAGTAAATAAAGTGCAGCAAGGTGGCCCAATCCTTTTTGTAGCAGAGGGCAAGCCTGGACAAACTCTTATATAGAGAAAAGCGCTTCCGAGGACACATGGGAATATCGTCAAGCTAGTTTTCATCACGTTCATATGATCCGCGTTCGGTATTTTGATAATTTGGTATGTGGGTGGACCGTTGCTTGGGTACTATCCTTACTTGGACAAGCATCTCAGTTATGATTAACCTCTATTGCAAGCATCGGCAACTACAACAAAAAGTATTAAGGTAAACATAACCATAACATGAAACACATTGATCCAAATCAGCCCCTTACGAAGCAACCCATAAACTAGGGTTTAAGCTTATGTCACTCTAGCAACCCATCATCTAATTATTACTTCCCAATGCCTTCCTCTAGGCCCAAATAATGGTGAAGTGTTACCTAGTCGATGTTCACATAACACCACTAGAGGAGAGACAACATACATCTCATCAAATATCGAACGAATACCAAATTCACATGACTACTAATAGCAAGACTTCTCCCATGTCATTAGGAACAAACATAACTACTCACAAAGCATATTCATGTTCATAATCAGAGGGGTATTAATATGCATATAGGATCTGAACATATGATCTTCCACCAAATAAACCAACTAGCATCAACTACAAGGAGTAATCAACTACAAGGAGAATCCCAACTGCCGGCATTCTCCCTCTTTATGTAAACCTTGTAAAATAAGCTAGAATACGCATTAGTATTGTGACATAAAGTGTCATAACAACCCATAATGCAATAAATATCGATATAAAAGCATGATGCAAAATGGACATATCAACTCCCCCAAGCTTAGACCTCGCTTGTCCTCAAGCGAAAGCCAAAATCGAAAAATATCTCCACATGTTTAGAGATAGAGGTGGCGATAAAAGTAAAATACGGACATGAGGGCATCATGATCATTCTTATAACAGCAACTTACATAATTCATGTCATATGATTTCTTATGCTAGAGTAATAATTCAATCACAATTTCAAGTATGAATCATAAACTTCATTGAAAACTAACAAACTATAATCTTAGTCATTGGAGCAATTGCAATTTATCATAACATAGGAAAGAGTCAATATATAAGAGCTTTTCAGCAAGTCCACATACTCAACTATCATATAGTCTTTCACAATTGCTGACACTCACGCAATACTTATGGGTATGGAGTTTTAATCGGACACAGAGAAAGATAGGGGCTTATAGTTTTGCCTCCCAACATTTTACGTCAAGGGTAATGTCAACAATAATAGTTCATGAAAACTCACATCCAATTAGCCATATATACCAGGATCTTTCCAACATACTGTGCTTGCCAAAGGATAAAATGTAAAAAGGAAGGGTGAGGATCACCATGACTCTTATGCAAGGAGATAAAAGTAAAATATAGGCCCTTCGCAGAGGGAAGCAGAGGTTGTCATGCACTTTTATGGTTGGATGCACAAAATATTAATGCGAAAGAACGTCACTTTATATTGCCACTTGTGATATGGACCTTTATTATGCAGTCGGTCGCTTTTATTTCTTCCATATCACACGATCATATAAAGCTTATTTTCTCCCACACTAATAAGTCATACATATTTAGAGAGCAATTTTTATTGCTTACACCGATGACAACTTACTTGGAGGATCTTACTCAATCCATAGGTAGGTATGGTGGACTCTCATGGCAAAACTGGTTTAAGGGTATTTGGAAGCACAAGTAGTATCTCTACTTAGTGCGATGAATTTGGCTAGCATGAGGGGGAAAGGCAAGCTCAACCATGTTGGATGACCCATGACAATATAATTTATCTCAGATGTAAGAAAACATAACCCATTACGTTGTCTTCCTTTTCCAACGTCAACTCTTTAGCATGTCATATTTTAATGAGTGCTCACAATCATAAAAGATGTCCATGATAGTATATTTATATGTGAAGACCTCTCTTTCTTTATTACTTCCTATTAATTGCAACGATGACCAAAACTATGTTTGTCAACTCTCAACAACTTTTATTCATCATACTTTTTCTATGTGAGCTCATTACTTTCCATAAGATCCATATGATCTCTTTGTTTCCTTTTATTTATTTATTTCTCTTTTCTCTTATCCAACTAGGATCATGGCAAAATAATCAAGCCCTTGACTCAACACTAATCTTTATTATATATAGCTCACGGACTCGATTACATAGAGGGATCATAAATTAAAACTCAAAACTAGATCATGCCATAAACTTTATTCTACTAGATCAAGATATTACTAAAAGGATCGAACTAAGAAAAACGGTAAAGATAAAAGTGATGGTGATACGATACCGGGGCACTCCCCCAAGCTTGGCAGTTGCCAAGGGGAGTTCCCATACCAGATACTCAATTCTTCTTTGTTGGTGGAGAAGGTGATGGTTTTGTTGATGGCGTAGGTTTCTTCCTTAATTTACGCTTGAGGACAGAGTTTTGGTCCCTTAGGTCATTGATCTCCTCCTCCAGGCTCAGTATCTTTTTGCATAGTTCCTGCTTGTTTTCCTGCAAGAGGAGAAAAGGGATAAACTAGATCTTAAGTTTCTTTACTCTATCCGGGAGCCTTGATTTTTTGAACTCCACATGCATGTCCCCAGGTTGAGGTAATGGGACTTTATCTTCTTCTGAGCTCGTCTCCTCCCTTCCCTTGGGTTCATAGTCCTCTTCTTCTTCCGTAGTCCAACCACAATGCTCCACATCCCCATAGACCTTAGGATCTGCAAGGTAATCAGCCACATAGCTTTATCCTTCCGAATCCTGGGACGACATCTTGCTCTAATCTGCAGCAGGACAGCTCAAAACAAAAATAGAGAATATATAATGAATTTTTACCGACCAAAATACGTGTCATGTAAGAAACGGAGTCCGGAGAGCGCACAAGGTAGGAGGGCGCGCCCAGGGGGGTAGGGCGCGCCCTCCACCCTCGTGGAGCCCTCGTGTCCTTCCCGGACTGCTTCTTATTTTTCTATTTTTCTAAATATTCCAAAACGGAGAAATATTGCCTTAAAAATTGTTTTGGAGTCAGTTTACTTACGTACCACATACCTATTCCTTTTCGGAGTCTGAAACGTTCCGGAAAGTGTCCCTTATGTATTCCTCCGGGGTTACGGTTTCAATAACATTGGTTTCAACATTTTATGGGATTACCTGAGATATAATGTTTGATTCTTTGACCGTTCACCACCTTCGGATTTGTGCCTTCGAAGTTGTTGATTTTTATGGCACCGGAATGATAGACCTCCTCGATAACGTAAGGATCTTCCCATTTAGAGAGAAGTTTTCCTACAGAAAATCTTAAACGAGAGTTGTATAGCAATACATAATCACCTACATTAAAATCATGCTTTTGTACCCTCTTATCGTGCCATCTTTTAACTTTTTCTTTAAAAAACTTGGCATTTTCGTAGGCTTGGGTTCTCCATTCATCGAGTGAGCTAATATCAAATAACCTCTTCTCACCGGCAAGTTTAAAATCATAATTGAGCTCTTTAATAGCCCATTATGCCTTGTGTTCTAGTTCGAGAGGTAAGTGAGATGCTTTTCCATAAACCATTTTATACGGAGACATACCCATAGGATTTTTATATGCAGTTCTATAGGCCCATAATACATCATCAAGTTTCTTGGACCAATTCTTTCTAGATCTATTGACAGTCTTTTGCAAAATTAATTTGAAATCTCTATTACTCAGTTCTACTTGACCACTAGACTGAGGGTGATAAGGGGATGCAATTCTATGATTAACATGATACTTAGAAAGCATTTTACGGAAAGCACCATGAATAAAATGTGAACCACCATCAGTCATTAAATATCTAGGGACACCAATTCTTGGAAAAATAACTTCTTTAAGCATTTTAATAGAAGAGTTATGATCAGCACTACTAGTTGGAATAGCTTCTACCCACTTAGTAACGTAATCAACAGCAACTAAAATATGTGTATATCCATTAGAGGCAGGAAAAGGTCCCATATAGTCAAAGCCCCAAACATCAAATGGTTCAATAACGAGTGAATAGTTCATAGGAATTTCTTGACGTCTACTAATATTAGCAATTCTTTGGCATTCATCACAAGATAAGACAAACTTACGGGCATCCTTGAAGAGAGTAGGCCAATAAAAACCAGATTGCAATACCTTATGTGCAGTTCTATCTTCACCATGGTGTCCTCCATAAGCTTCGGAGTGACACTTGCGTAGGATCTGTTCCTGTTCATGCCCAGGTACACATCGTCTAATAACACCATCTACTCCTTCTTTATAAAGATGTGGGTCATCCCAAAAGTAATGTCTCAAATCATAAAAGAACTTTTTCTTTTGCTGGTATGTGAAACTAGGTGGTATGAATTTGGCAACAATGTAATTAGCATAATCATCATACCATGGAGCAGTATGAGAAGCATTTATGACATTTAATTGTTCATCAGGAAAGCTATCATCAATAGGTAGTGGGTCATCAAGCACATTTTCTAACCTAGACAAGTTGTCTGCAATGGGGTTCTCAGCTCCCTTTCTATCAACAATATGTAAATCAAATTCTTGTAGCAAGAGAACCCATCTAATAAGTCTAGGTTTAGCATCTTTATTTTCCATAAGATATTTAATAGCAGCATGATCAGTGTGAATAGTTACATTAGAATCAACAATATAAGGTCTGAACTTATCACAAGCAAATACAACTTCTAAGAATTCTTTTTCAGTAGTAGCATAATTTCTTTGAGCATTGTCTAGGGTTTTACTAGCATATTGAATAACGTTTAATTTTTTATCAACTCTTTGCCCTAGAATATCACCTACAGCATAATCACTAGCATCACACATAATTTCAAAGGGTAAATTCCAATCAGGTGGCTGAACAATAGGTGTAGAGATCAATGCTTTCTTAAGTATTTCAAATGCTTCTACACAATCATCATCAAAAACAAATGGTATATCTTTTTGTAATAAATTAGTCAGAGGCCGAGAAATTTTTGATAAGTCCTTAATGAACCTCATATAAAATCCGGCATGACCAAGGAAACTTCTTATACCTTTGATGTCCTTGGGGCATGGCATCTTTTCAATAGTATCAACCTTGGCTTTATCAACTTCAATACCTCTTTCAGAAACTTTATGCCCCAAGACAATACCTTCATTAACCATAAAGTGGCACTTTTCCCAATTCAAGACAAGATTAGTTTCTTCACATCTCTGCAAAACTCAATCAAGATTGCTTAAGCAATCATCAAAAGAGGATCCATAGACGGAGAAATCATCCATGAAAACCTCACAAATCTTTTCACAAAAGTCAGAGAATATAGCCATCATGCATCTTTGAAAGGTAGAAGGTGCATTACATAAACCAGAAGGCATACGTCTATAAGCAAAAGTACCAAAAGGGCAAGTAAAAGTAGTCTTTGATTGATCCTTCGCTGACACAGGTATTTGAGAGAAACCAGAATAACCATCTAGAAAGCAAAAATGTGTATGTTTGGATAATCTTTCTAGCATTTGATCGATAAAAGGTAAGGGGTAATGATCCTTTTTAGTGGCCTTATTTAATTTGCGGAAATCAATACCATCCTATAACCTATAATAATTCTTTGAGGAATCAATTCATCTTTATCATTAGGAACGCAGTAATACCTCCCTTCTTAGGGACACAATGGACATGACTTACCCACTGACTATCAGCAACGAGATAGATTATACCTGCCTCAAGGAGCTTTAGTATTTCCTTTCTCACCACTTCTTTCATTTTAGGATTCAGCCGTCGTTGATGATCATGAACTGGTTTAGCATCTTCTTCCAAATTTATTTTATGTTGACATAGAGTGGGACTAATGCCCTTAAGATCATCAAGAGTATACCCAATAGCAGCACGATGCTTCTTCAGAGTTTTCAATAATCTCTCTTCCTCATGCTCTGAAAGGTTAGCACTAATAATAACAGGATATATCTTTTTCTCATCAAGATAAGCATATTTAAGAGTATCAGGCAACGGTTTAAGCTCAATCACGGGATCACCCTTGGGTAGAGCAGGATCCCCTAGGATTTCAACAGGCAAATTGTGTTTCATAATAGGTTCCTGTTTAAAGAATACTTCATCTATTTCCCTCCTTTCATTCATAAACATATTATTTTCATGGTCTAGCAAATATTTTTCTAAAGGATCACTGGGAGGTACGGCAATAGAAGCAAGACCAATAATTTCATCCTTACTAGGTAATTCTTCTTCATGGTGTTGTCTACTAAATTTAGAGAAATTAAATTCATGAGACATATCATCTAAACCGATAGTAACAACATCCTTTTTGCAATCTATCTTACCATTAACAGTGTTTAAGAATGGTCTACCAAATATAATGGGACAAAAGCTATCTTGTGGGGAACCAAGAACAAGAAAATTAGCAGGATATTTAGTTTTCCCACAGAAGACTTCAACATCTCTAACAATTCAAATTGGTGAAAAAGTATCTCTATTGGCAAGTTTAATTGTGATATCAATATCTTCTATCTCAGCAGGTGCAATATCATGCATAACTTCGTTGTATAAGTTGTAAGGTATTGCACTAGCACTAGCACCCATATCACATAAGCCATGATAACAATGATCTCCTATTTTAACAGAAATAACAGGCATGCCTACCACAGATCTGTTTTTTATCTTTAGCACTAGGTTTAGCAATTCTAGCAGTCTCATCAAGGAAATGAATAACATGCCCATCAATATTATCAGACAAGAGATCATTAACAATAGCAATATTAGATTCAACTTTAACAATACCAATATTGCTTTTACGAACCACACTTGAAGCTTTAGAATGATCCTTTATCCTAACAGGGAAAGGTGGTTTCTCAACATAAGAAGTAGGAACAATAGGATCATTATAAGTGATAGTCTTTTCTGCAACTTTAATAGGTGCAACTACTTTTACTTCTATGGGAGGATAATATTTAAACCACTTCTCCTTGGGGAGATCAACATAAGTAGCAAAAGATTCACAGAAAGAAGCTACTATCTCAGAGTCAAGTCCATATCTGGTGCTAAATTTACGGAAAACATCGGTATCCATAAAATATTTAACACAATCAAACTTAGGTGTCATACCTGACTCCTTACCTTCGTCGAGGTCCCAATCTTCAGAGTTGCGTTTAATTCTTTCCAATAAATTCCATTTGAATTCAATAGTCTTCGTCATAAAAGAGCCAGCACAAGAAGTATCGAGCATGGTGCGATTGTTATCAGAAAGTCGAGCATATAAATTTTGAATAATCATATCTCTTGAGAGCTCATGATTGGGGCATGAATATAACATTGATTTAAGCCTCTCCCAAGATTGAGCGATGCTTTCTCCTTCGCGAGGCCAAAAATTATATATATAATTGCGATCACGATGAAGAAGATGCATAGGATAAAACTTCTGATGAAATTCCAATTTCAATCGTTTGTAGTTCCATGACCCCGTATCATCACATAGCCTATACCATGTCAGTGCATCTTCCTTCAAAGATAAAGGGAAGACATTCTTCTCAACAACATATCTGGGTACACCTGCAAGCTTAAATAATCGAAAAAATTCATCAACATATATTAGGTGCTCATCAGGATGCATTGTTCCATCTCCTGCAAAAGGATAAGCTAGCAGTTTTTCTATCATGCCCGAAGGAATTTCAAAGCAGACATTTTCATTTTCAGTACGTTCAGTAGGTTGAGGAGCAACTCTTTGCTCTACTGTTCGGGGTGAAGATACCCCGAACAAGCCCCTCAGGGGATTACTTTCCATAGTAACAAGTGACAGTAAATTTCAGCACACTATATAAATTTTCCTTACAAAACTCCACCTACCAAAGGCGCTTCAATCCCCGGCAATGGCGCCATAAAAGAGTCTTGATGACCCACAATTATAGGGGATCTATCGTAGTCCTTTCGATAAGTAAGAGTGTCGAACCCAATGAGGAGCAGAAGGAAATGATAAGCGGTTTCCAACAAGGTGTTCTCTGCAAGTACTGAAATAAGTGGTAACAGATAGTTTTGGGACAGGATAATTTGTAACGAGCAACAAGTAACAAAAGTAAATAAAGTGCAGCAAGGTAGCCCAATCCTTTTTGTAGCAAAGTACAAGCCTGGACAAACTCTTATATAGATAAAAGCACTCCCGAGGACCCATGGGAATAGCGTCAAGCTAGTTTTCATCACGTTCATATGATTCGCGTTCGGTACTTTGATAATTTGGTATGTGGGTGGATCGGTGCTTGGGTACTGTCATTACTTGGACAAGAATCCCACTTATGATTAACCTCTATTGCAAGCATCCGCAACTACAACAAAAGTATTAAGGTAAACCTAACCATAGCATGAAACATATGGATCCAAATCAGCCCCTTACGAAGCAATGCATAAACTAGGGTTTAAGCTTCTGTCACTCTAGCAACCCATCATCTGCTTATTACTTCCCAATGCCTTGCTCTAGGACCAAATAATGGTGAAGTGTTATGTAGTCGACATTCACATGACACCACTAGAGGAGAAACAACATACATCTCATCAAAATATCGAACGAATACCAAATTCACATGACTACTAATAGCAAGACTTCTCCCATGTCATCAAGAACAAACGTAACTACTCACAAAGCATATTCATGTTCATAATCAGAGGGGTATTATTATGCACATAGGATCTGAACATATGATCTTCCACCAAATAAACCAACTAGCATCAACTACAAGGAGTAATTAACACTACTAGCAACCCACAGGTACCAATCCCGAACTTGGAGACAAGAATTGGATACAAGAGATGAACTAGGGTTTTGAGAGGAGATGGTGCTGGTGAAGATGTTGATGGAGATTGCCCTCCCCCGATGAGAGGAGCGTTGGTGATGACGATGGCGATGATTTCACCCTCCTGGAGGGAAGTTTCCCCGACAGAACAGCTCCGCCAGAGCCTTAGATTGGTTCCGCCAAGGTTCCGCCTCGTGGAGGCAGAGTTTCGTCCGAGGAGATGGCTTATGACTTTTTCCTCATTGAAAGACTCCATATAGAAGAAGATGGTCATCGGAGGGCCACCAGGGGGCCCATGAGGTAGGGGACACGCCTAGGGGGGCAGGGCGCGCCCCCCACCCTCGTGGGTAGGGTGTGGCCCCCCTGGTGAACTTCTTGCGCTCACTATTTTTCATATATTCTGAAAACGTCTTCCATGATGTTTTAGGACTTTTGGAGTTGTGCAGAATAGGTATCTAATATTTGCTCCTTTTCCAGCCCAGAATCCCAGCTGCCGGCATTCTCCCTCTTTATGTAAAACCTTGTAAAATAAGAGAGAATAGGCATAAGTATTGTGACATAAAGTGTAATAACAGCCCGTAATGCAATAAATATCGATATAAAAGCATGATGCAAAATGGATGTATCAGAGGGGTTGAGCAAAAGCGGTAACTTAGCCAAACAATGGTTTGCTAGGAAGGTGGGCTAGAGTCTTTACATGGCAATATGGGAGGCATGATAAACAAGTGGTAGGTAGCGCATCATAGCGATGAAACGAACAACTAGCAAGAAAAGATAGAAGTTATATTAAGGGTAATGGTCATCTTGCCTGCAAAGTTCTCGGAGTTTTCGAAAGCTTGCTCCTCGTTAGCATACTCAACAGGTTCCTCGTTCACGAACTCGTCTCCCATCTCTACCCAAGCAAGAACACAAGCAACGGAACAACAATCAATCACGGTGCAATGCACAAGTAACATGATGCAAGACATGGCATGGAATGCAAGGTATGATGTGCAATGCATATGAGTACTCCGGAAGGGAAAGGATGATAAAGGCATCAACTTGGCAAACCAAGCATGCCGCTGCGAAGATGAGGTGATTTCGGTCGAAATCGATATAAGGATCACAAGAAATGGATGCACGGTTTGCAAATGACAAGCAAAACAAAAACGATGCAAATATGTGCTTAACAACACCATAGCACTTAGGATGCAACAAGAAACTATGCCACGGCGCTGCAACGTAGCAGAAAAGTACATGGTAGTAAAGTACACATGAAGCTCTACAAATCATGAACACTGAGCTCCTGCTAGAACTCACTAGAACAAGCTTAAAATAGCATGGCAAAAATGCAAATGATATCAGCTTCATAGTCTTAAAATACTAAACATGTCAAAACAGCATCATGTAGCAATGTTTAGAGCTAGCAAACAACCTGCTACAAGAACATATCATGGAAAACAAAGGCATGACATGCTTGTACTAAAGACAAAGCACAAAACTCCCTTACTGAACTATAACCAAAGATGCATGGAAAATATGGTAGCACCCATGCAAACATGGCAAGTTATATGATCAGTTTCAGACTTAGAAGAAAAAGGAGCATGGCAGAAACAGATTCATGATAGTAACTTTACAAGCTCATGCCACTCACCACAAAGCATTTCATGGCATCACAAGGTAACCAACAGTAAGTAGACATATTCATGAAGCTAAGAATGGCAAGAGCAAGTTCATAGGGTACATGTATCAGTAGTAAAACACATGGCAACACTGAATCTCATGTTAACAATTAGCCAACAACAATATTTAGCAAAAGTAGAGCATGGTAATGACAAGGTAGAGTACTCCATAATTGCAACCATAGGAATGAATGGATATAGCAACACCACATCTTCAAAACACTTTTACGGAACTATCTGAAAATGTGCATGGCTCTCATGGTAGTGACAAGATTACATAGCATCAAAACGTAATAGGAAATGACTTAGCAAAATAACGAAGTGTCTGAAATCAGCAACATCACATAGCCTACTTTGCATTCTTGTTCTAGTCACCACAGAGCTCATAAAAATACAAGGCTTGCTCCAGTGCAAAGATGGAATGATGGAGCTCATAAAACATGTAGACGTTATGCTCATAGGATGCACACACAAAATGCAATGAAAATGACAAATCATCAAGTTATGCTAAATTCCAGCAGACAACATCATATAGCACTTTGCAATGAAGGTTAGGGCATCAACATGGACAGTAACATGCATGCAAATGACACTAACATGAAGAGCATCACGAGACGAACATTTTGATTTACCATGCACGCAAAACGGGGTTATGAGTATGGAGATATGGCATGATAAACAGGGCAACAAAATGTTGAAAATGCAGGGACTTAGAAAAACGAGGGTCAACCTCCGGATCTAGGATTTCGGCATGGAACCCAATGCAGCAACGGATCTCGCCGGATCTTTGCAAGAGTTGACGGGGAAGGCTGCCTGAGCTCGAGGAGGGGGTGGCCGGACTTGGGGTCGCCGGGTCCGGCCAGATCCGGGGCCAGAGTGGTGAGGCGGCGCCGGCAGAGAGGTGCGGCGAGCGCGGCACCGGCGCACGGCGGCGGGGAACGGCGGCGATTGGCGTGGTTGGTGCGACGGCGCGGGGCGACGTGCGGCGGCGGAGACGGGCGGCGGTTGTCGGTGGGAGGCACGCGGGCCGCTCGGGCCGAAGGGGGCCGTGTTCAGGCCTCGTCGGGCCTGTGCAGGTGCCGGCGAAGTGGGGCACGGGCCGGGCGACGTGGTGGCGCGGGAATGGCTCCAAGCGGCGGCAGTGGTGACGTGTCGCTACCCAGTTGGCCGGGCCTACGCGTTCGGTGGACACGTCCGGCGGCGCGAGGGTAAGTGGACTAGAGTTTCATTCGCAATTTCGGAGGAGAGTGACATATATATAGGTAGAGGGAGCTAGGAGTGTGCAAATGAGGTGCGGTTTTCTCCCACACGATCCTGATCCAACGATGGAGAGCATTGAGGGAGGTTTAGATGGGCTAGTGGGCTGTTTAGGAGTGTGTGCTGGGCCGCTAAGAGAGAGGGGCTTTTCCGGTTACCCGGTTAACTGTTGGGGCATCAAACGACCTCCAAATGGAACGAAATTTGACAGGCGGCCTACCGGTGATGTACCAAGGCCACTCGACAAATCTTGACCCATTCCGAGAACGTTTTTCTCCCGCTCACGAAACGAGATTTGAGAGGTGCAACAGGTGCATGTGGGAGTGTCGGATCGCGAAACGGACAACGAGAAATATGACTGAATGCAGGAGACGAACATGAATGCAAATGAGAGGCAAAAGATGAAATGATATGAAATGAATGACATGAACAAAATGAAAAATGAAGACAAAAACCCAACCACGAAGGATATATCATAACACGTAGCTGGAAATGGGAAGAGTTGGAGTACAATTATGGAAAGTTACATCCGGGGCGTTACATGGTGTCAATGAGACGTTCATAGTGCTAATTGTCGGTACTAAAACCGTCGGATCTTGGGTAGGGGTCCTGAGCTGTGAGTCTAGGAACGATGCTAACAGGAGACAAGGGAGACGATGTTTACCCAGGTTCGGGCCATCTCGAGGAGGTAAAACCCTACGCCCTGCTTGGATTGTATTGATTCAATGAAGTACAAAGTACAAAATGATCTACTTCGAGATTGGATGATTGTGTTCTAAACCCTAAGGTGTGTGTTGTCGTACCTCTAAAGACTAAACCCTCCAGCTTATATATGCACCAGGGTATCTAGGTTACACATATGGTGGGTCGCCAACTAGGAATAAACACGCCGACTACTAAATCTTTCCTCGAAGTACACACCAAGTCTTCGATAGTTTCCATCCAGCTTACACTGAGGGCCACAACTTTGGTATTTACTTAGTCATTCAATTTGTATTTTTAGCAACCCACCCACTGAAGCTTGGTATTTACTTAGTCATTCAATTTGTTGCTACTTGGTAGTACACACACGGTGAAGTCTAGTTGACTTTTCATATGGTATAGATTGTTAGGAGCTGATGCTCTTCATTTCAAGCAGTAATGTAGTGCCGACTCAGGAATGGCGGGGTGAATAATTTATTTTGTGCATATACAAGGATGAAATCGTGAGGTACTAGCACAGACAAAGCACTCACTAGTTTACCAATACAGGGCTACATTACTGCTCGAAATGAATAGGCTTTGCTGCCAGAATTCACCGTGAAGGTAGCAACTAATTAAATGCCTAAGCGCCAAGCTCCAGCTCTAAATTTCTACATGTTGTTGAGCTGGAAGAGTCACACCATATCATATCAGCGACTAATACTTAAACCACCGTGAGCACGTCTCAGGTAATTATAGAGTTGTGCACAGAACCAGCAGACTGTGACCAGCCTTATCCCCATCAAACAGCAGGCAATTGCAATCCAATCAACGGCCAAAATGCCGGAACAAAAAGAAAGTAATACCTGTCGATTGACGGTGTCGAGGTAGGGGCAGTCCAGGCGCAGCTCGACCTGCCTGGGCCGCCTCTCCGGAGCCCTCCTCTCGTCCTCTTCCTCATCCTCATCATCTTCCTCCTCCTCGTCCCGGGGCCGGCCGTTCGCGTGCCCCCTCGGGGCCCCGCGCTCCTCCTCCTCGTCTGCGTAGTTGGTGAGCCCCAGCAGCGAGGCGCCCTCCGACTCGTCCGTCGTGCGCGGGCGCTTCTCGTCGGCGGCCGCAAGCTCCTCCCCCTCCTCGCACTCGCGCTTCCGTGCGGGGGACTGGTGCTCCTCCTTGTGCGCGCCTGTGTTTTGATTTTCGGTTTGAGCTTTTTTTCGCCATAGGCCGAGATGGCCGAATTTCGGCCATTTTCAAAAATTTCGGCTGAAACTTGACCAAATTTTGACTGCAATTTGACTAAAATTTGCCAAATTTGAGCAATTTCGGCCTAAATATACTTTTCGCCTCAGGCCGAGATGGCCGAAATGCACTCCGCGCCCATCGCCGACCGCCGGGAGGAAGGAGGAGAGAGAAGGGGCGGGCGGAGGACGAAAGGGATGGGAAAGGGAGGAGGAGGAGGAGGTGGGGTGTTGCGCGCGGCCGGTGCTCACCGGAACCGTCCGGCGTGGGTGGGGGCGGCAGCGAGGAGATCGTGGGGAGAGGAGCCGGGGTGGGGTGGACCGAGGAGATCGTGCGGAGTCCTTGAGAGAGTTTTTTTTAGGGATGTAAGAGAGTTTTTTTTAGTGGTGGGGTGGGAGTGGATCGGGGCGGGGTGGATGGTGCAGTAGTGGACACAGTTAGTAATAGCGTGGGGGTCTTACCTGCGCTATAGCTACCTACTTAGTAGTAGTGCGGGTTTTATACCCCTCGCTACTACTATGGCCTGTTCCAGGGGTATGATTGTTGGAAATATGCCCTAGAGGCAATAATAAATTGATTATTATTATATTTCCTTGTTCATGATAATCGTTTATTATCCATGCTATAATTGTATTGATAGGAAACTCAGATACATGTGTGGATACATAGACAACACCATGTCCCTAGTGAGCCTCTAGTTGACTAGCTCGTTGATCAATAGATGGTTACGGTTTCCTGACCATGGACATTGGATGTCGTTGATAACGGGATCACATCATTAGGAGAATGATGTGATGGACAAGACCCAATCCTAAGCCTAGCACAAAGATCGTGTAGTTCGTATGCTAAAGCTTTTCTAATGTCAAGTATCATTTCCTTAGACCATGAGATTGTGCAACTCCCGGATACCGTAGGAGTGCTTTGGGTGTATCAAACGTCACAACGTAACTGGGTGATTATAAAGGTGCATTACAGGTATCTCCGAAAGTGTCTGTTGGGTTGGCACGAATCGAGACTGGGATTTGTCACTCCGTGTAAGCGGAGAGGTATCTCTGGGCCCGCTCGGTAGGACATCATCATATGCGCAATGTGACCAAGGAGTTGATCACGGGATGATGTGTTACGGAACGAGTAAAGAGACTTGCCGGTAACGAGATTGAACTAGGTATTGGATACCGACGATCGAATCTCGGGCAAGTAACATACCGCTAGACAAAGGGAATTTTATACGGGATTGATTAAGTCCTTGACATCGTGGTTCATCCGATGAGATCATCGTGGAACATGTGGGAGCCATCATGGGTATCCAGATCCCGCTGTTGGTTATTGACAGGAGAACGTCTCGGTCATGTCTGCATGTCTCCCGAACCCGTAGGGTCTACACACTTAAGCTTCGGTGACGCTAGGGTTATGAAGATATGTGTATGCAGTAACCCGAATATTGTTCGGAGTCCCGGATGAGATCCCGGACGTCACGAGGAGTTCCGGAATGGTCCGGAGGTAAAGATTTATATATAGGAAGTCCTGTTTCGGCCATCGGGACAAGTTTCGGGGTCATCGGTATTGTACCGGGACCACCGGAAGAGTCCCGGGGGCCCACCGGGTGGGGCCACCTATCCCGGAGGGTCCCATGGGCTGAAGTGGGAAGGGATCCAGCCCAAAGTGGGCTGGGGCGCCACTTCCCTTATGGCCCATGCGCCTAGGGTGAAGGGGAAACCCTAAGGAAGAGTCCCAAGGAGGGAAGGCACCTCCTAGGTGCCTTGGGGGGGGAGGACTCCTCCCCTGGCCGCCGCCCCCCTGGAGATTGGATCTCCTAGGGGCTGGCGCACCCCCCCCCTTGGGATTCCTATATATAGTGGGGTAGGAGGGCCTCTCAAACACACCTTTTGCCTTTGGTGCAGCCCCTCCCTCTCTCCCCGTTACGTCTCTCTCTCGTAGTATAGGCGAAGCCCTGCTACTGTGACGCCCTGCATCCACCACCACGCCGTCGTGTTGCTGAATCTTCATCAACCTCTCCCTCTCTCCTTGCTGGATCAAGGCATGGGAGACGTCATTGGGCTGTACGTGTGTTGAACGCGGAGGTGCCGTTCGTTCTGCACTTGATCATCGGTGATCTGAATCACGACGAGTACGACTCCATCAACCCCGTTCACTTGAACGCTTCCGCTTAGCGATCTACAAGGGTATGTAGATGCACTCTCCTTCCCTTCGTTGCTAGTCTCTCCATAGATAGATCTTGGTGATACGTAGGAAAATTTTGAATTTATGCTACGTTCCCCATCAGTGGTATCAGAGCTAGGTCTATTGCGTAGATTCTATGCACGAGTAGAACACAAAGTAGTTGTGGGCGTTGATTTTGTTCAATATGCTTGCCGTTACTAGTCTTATCTTGATTCGGCGGCATCGTGGGATGAAGCGGCCCAGACCAACCTTACACGTACTCTTACGTGAGACCGGTTCCACCGACAAACATGCACTAGTTGCATAAGGTGGCTAGCGGGTGTCTGTCTCTCCCACTTTAGTCGGATCGGATTCGATGAAAAGGGTCCTTATGAAGGGTAAATTGCAATTGGCATATCAGTTGTGGTTTTGCGTAGGTAAGAAACGTTCTTGCTACAAACCCATAGCAGCCACGTAAAACATGCAAACAACAATTAGAGGACGTCTAACTTGTTTTTGCAGGGTATGCTATGTGATGTGATATGGCCAAAAGGATGTGATGAATGATATATGTAATAGATTGATCATGTTCTTGTAATAGATGATCATGGAGCCCCAAGATGGAGATCAAAGGAGCTACATGATATTGGCCATATCATGTCACTATTTGATTGCATGTGATGTTTATCATGTTTATACATCTTATTTGCTTAGAACGACGGTAGTAAATAAGATGATCCCTCATAATAATTTCAAGAAAGTGTTTCCCCTAACTGTGCACCGTTGCTACAGTTCGTCGTTTCGAAGCACCACGTGATGATCGGGTGTGATAGATCCTTACGTTCACATACAACGGGTGTAAGACAGATTTACACACGCAATACACTTAGGTTGACTTGACGAGCCTAGCATGTGCATAGACATGGCCTCGGAACACAGAAGACCGAAAGGTCGAGCATGAGTCGTATAGAAGATACGATCAACATGAAGATGTTCACCGACATTGACTAGTCCGTGTCACGTGATGATCGGACACGGCCTAGTTGACTCGGATCATGTAATCTCTTAGATGACTAGAGGGATGTCTATCTGAGTGGGAGTTCATAAGATGAACTTAATTATCCTGAACATAGTCAAAAGATCTTTGCAATTTATGTCGTAGCTCGCGCTATAGTTCTACTGTTTAGATATGTTCCTAGAGAAAAATTAGTTGAAAGTTGATAGTAGCAATTATGCGGACTAGGTCCCTAAACTGAGGATTATCCTCATTGCTTCATAGAAGGCTTATGTCCTTAGTGCACCGCTCAGTGTGCTGAACCTCGAACGTTGTCTGTGGATGTTGCGAACATGTGACATACACATTTTGATAACTACGTGATAGTTCAGTTAAACGGTTTAGAGTTGAGGCACCAAAGATGTTTTTGAAACATCGCGAAACATATGAGATGTTTCGAGGGCTGAAATTGGGATTTCAGGCTTGTGCCCACGTCAAGAGGTATAAGACCTCTGACGATTTTCTTAGCCTGCAAATTAAGGGAGAAAAGCTCAATTGTTGAAGCTTGTGCTCAGATTGTCTGAGTACAACAATCATTTGAATCGAGTGGGAGTTGATCTTCCAGATGAGATAGTGATGTTTCTCCGAAGTCATTACCACCAAGTTGCTAGAGCTTCGTGATGAACTATAATATATCAGGGACATATATGATGATCCTTGAGTTTTTCGCGATGTTTGACACCACAAAAGTAGAAATCAAGAAGGAGCATCAATTGTTGATGGTTGGTGAAACCACTAGTTTCAAGAAGGGCAAGGGCACGAAGGGATACTTCATAAAACGGCAATTCAGTTGCTGCTCTAATGAAGAAACCCAAGGTTGAACCCAAACCCGAGACTAAGTGCTTCTGTAATAAGGGGAACAACCATTGGAGCAGAATTACCCTAGATACTTGGTAGATTAGAAGGCTGGCAAGGTCGATAGAAGTATATTGGATATACATTATGTTAATGTGTCCTTTTACTAGTACTCCCAGTAGCACCAGGGTATTAGATACCGGTTCAGTTGCTAAGTGTTAGTAACTCGAAATAAAAGCTACGGAATAAACGGAGACTAGCTAAAGGTGAGCTGACGATATGTGTTGGAAGTGTTTCCAATGTTGATATGATCAAGCATCGCACGCTCCCTCTACAATCGAGATTGGTGTTTGCGTTGAGCATAGACATGATTGGATTATGTCTATCGCAATACGTTTATTCATTTAAGGAGAATAATGGTTACTCTGTTTATTTGAATAATACCTTCAAATGGTCTTACACCTGAAATGAATGGTTTATTGAATCTCGATCGTAGTGATACACATGTTCATGCCAAAAGATAGTAATGATAGTACCACCTACTTGTGGCACTGCCACGTAAGTCATATCGGTATAAAACGCATGAAGAAGCTCCATGTTGATGGATCTTTGGGCTCACTCATTTTTGAAAAGTTTGAGACATGCGAACCATGTCTATTGGTATATATGCATGAAGAAACTCCATGCAAATGGACCGTTTTGTACTCGCTAGATTTTGAATCACTTGAGACATGCAAATCATACCACATGGGCAAGATGGCTGAAAGCCTCGGTTTCAGTAAAATGGAACTAGAAAGCAACTTGTTGGAAGTAATACATTTTTGATGTGTGCAGTCCAATGAGTGCTGAGTCATGTAGTGGATATCGTTATGTTTTTACTTCACAGATGATTTGAGTAGATGTAGAGTATATTTACTTGATGAATCACGAGTCTGAATTATTGAAAGGTTCAAGTAATTTCAGTGTGAAGTTGAAAGATCATCGTGACAAGAGGATAAAAGATCTATGATATGATCATAGAGATGAATATCTGAATTGCGAGTTTGGCACGGAATTAAGACATTGTGGAAATTGTTTCACAACTAATACAGCCTGGAACACCATAGTGTGATGGTGTGTCCGAACATCATAACTGCACCCTATTGGATATGATGCATACCGTGATGTTTCTTATCGAATTACCACGGTAGTTTATGGGTTAGGCATTAGAGACAACCACATTCACTTTAAATAGGGCACCACGTAATTCCGATGATATGACACCGTATGAACTATGGTTTAGAGAAACCTAAGCTGTCATTTCTTAAAAGTTTGGGACTGCGACGCTTATGTGAAAAAGTTTCAGGCTGATAAGCTCGAACACAAAGCGGATAAATGTATCTTCATAGGACACCCAAAACAGTTGGGTATACCTCCTGTCTCAGATTCGAAAGCAATAAGGGATTGTTTCTAGAATCAGGTCCTTTCTCGAGGAAAAGTTTCTCTCGAAAGAATTGAGTGGGAGGATGGTGGATACTTGTTGAGGTTATTGAACCGTCTCTTCAACTAGTGTGTGGCAGGGCACAGGAAGTTGTTCCTGTGGCACCTACACCAATTGAAGTGGAAGCTTATGATATTGATCATGAGACTTCGGATCAAGTCACTCCCAAACCTCGTGGGATGACAAGGATGCGTACTACTTCAGAGTGGTACGTAATCCTGTCTTGGAAGTCATGTTGCTAGACAACAATGAACCTACGAGCTATGGAGAAGCGATGGTGGGCCTGGATTCCGATAAATGGCTTGAGGCCATATAATCCGAGAGAGGATCCATGTATGAAAACAAAGTGTAGACTTTGGAAGAACTACTTGATGGTCGTAAGGCTGTTGAGTGTAGATGGATTTTAAAAGGAAGACGGACAATGATGGTAAAATGTCACCATTAAGAAAGCTCGACTTGTCGTTAAGATGTTTTCTGACAAGTTCAAGGAGTTGACTACGGTGAGATTTTCTCACTCGTAGCGATGCTAAGAGTCTGTTGGAATTATATTAGCGATTACTACATTATTTATGAAATCTTGCAGATAGCATGTCAAAACATTGTTTCCTCGACGATTTTCTTGAGGAAAGGTTGTATGTGATACAACCGGAAGGTTTTGTCAATCCTGAAAGATGCTGATAAGTATGCAAAGCTCCAGCTATCCTTCTAAGGACTGGAGTAAGCATCTCGGAGTTGGAATGTATGCTTTGATGATGATCAAAGATTTTGGGTGTATACAAAGTTTATGAGAAACTGGTATTTCCAAAGAAGTGAGTGGGAGCACTATAGAATTTCTGATGAGTATATGTTGTTGACATACTAATGGATCAGAAATGACATAGAATTTCTGGAAAGCATATAGGGTTATTTGGAAAGTTTTTTCAATGGAAAACCTGGATTAAGCTACTTGAACATTGAGCATAAGATCTATAAGGATAGATCAAAACGCTTAATGGAACTTTCAAATGAGCACATACCTTGACATGATCTTGAAGGTGTTCAAGATGGATCAGTCAAAGAAGGAGTTCTTGCCTGAGTTGTAAGGTATGAAGTTAAGACTTAAAGCTCGACCACGGCAGAATAGAGAGATAGGACGAAGGTCGTCCCCTATGCCTAAGACATAGGCTCTACAGTATGCTATGCTGTGTACCGCACCTGAAGTGTGCCTTGCCATGAGTCAGTCAAGGGGTACAAGTGTGATCCAAGAATGGATCACAGGACAGCGGTCAAAGTTATCCTTAGTAACTAGTGGACTAAGGAATTTTCTCGATTATGGAGGTGATAAAGAGTTCGACGTAAAGGGTTACGTCGATGCAAGCTTAACACCTATCCGGATAGCTCTGAGTAGAGATACCGGATGCATATAATGGAGCAATAATTTAGAATAGCTCCAAGTGGAATAGTTATTTGGAATAAGCTCCAAATAGAACGTGGTAGCTACATCTAGGAGATGACATAGAGATTTGTAAAGCACACACGGATCTGAAAGGTTCGGACCCGTTGACTAAAACCTCTCTCACAAGCAACATGATCAAACCTAAAACTCATTGAGTGTTAATCACATAGTGATGTGAAATAGATTACTGACTCTAGTAAACTCTTGGGTGTTAGTCACATGGCGATGTGACCTGTGAGTGTTAATCACATGGCGATGTGAACTAGATTATTAACTCTAGTGCAAGTGGGAGACTGTTGGAAATATGCCCTAGAGGCAATAATAAATTGATTATTATTATATTTCCTTGTTCATGATAATCGTTTATTATCCATGCTATAATTGTATTGATAGGAAACTCAGATACATGTGTGGATACATAGACAACACCATGTCCCTAGTGAGCCTCTAGTTGACTAGCTCGTTGATCAATAGATGGTTACGGTTTCCTGACCATGGACATTGGATGTCCTTGATAACGGGGTCACATCATTAGGAGAATGATGTGATGGACAAGACCCAATCCTAAGCCTAGCACAAAGATCGTGTAGTTCGTATGCTAAAGCTTTTCTAATGTCAAGTATCATTTCCTTAGACCATGAGATTGTGCAACTCCCGGATACCGTAGGAGTGCTTTGGGTGTATCAAACGTCACAACGTAACTGGGTGATTATAAAGGTGCATTACAGGTATCTCCGAAAGTGTCTGTTGGGTTGGCACGAATCGAGACTGGGATTTGTCACTCCGTGTAAGCGGAGAGGTATCTCTGGGCCCACTCGGTAGGACATCATCATATGCGCAATGTGACCAAGGTGTTGATCACGGGATGATGTGTTACGGAACGAGTAAAGAGACTTGCCGGTAACGAGATTGAACTAGGTATTGGATACCGACGATCGAATCTCGGGCAAGTAACATACCGCTAGACAAAGGGAATTGTATACGGGATTGATTAAGTCCTTGACATCGTGGTTCATCCGATGAGATCATCGTGGAACATGTGGGAGCCATCATGGGTATCCAGATCCCGCTGTTGGTTATTGACAGGAGAACGTCTCGGTCATGTCTGCATGTCTCCCGAACCCGTAGGGTCTACACACTTAAGCTTCGGTGACGCTAGGGTTATGAAGATATGTGTATGCAGTAACCCGAATATTGTTCGGAGTCCCGGATGAGATCCCGGACGTCACGAGGAGTTCCGGAATGGTCCGGAGGTAAAGATTTATATATAGGAAGTCCTGTTTCGGCCATCGGGACAAGTTTCGGGGTCATCGGTATTGTACCGGGACCACCGGAAGAGTCCCGGGGGCCCACCGGGTAGGGCCACCTATCCCGGAGGGTCCCATGGGCTGAAGTGGGAAGGGATCCAGCCCAAAGTGGGCTGGGGCGCCACTTCCCTTATGGCCCATGCGCCTAGGGTGAAGGGGAAACCCTAAGGAAGAGTCCCAAGGAGGGAAGGCACCTCCTAGGTGCCTTGGGGGGGGGAGGACTCCTCCCCTGGCCGCCGCCCCCCTGGAGATTGGATCTCCTAGGGGCTGGCGCACCCCCCCCCCTTGGGATTCCTATATATAGTGGGGTAGGAGGGCCTCTCAAACACACCTTTTGCCTTTGGTGCAGCCCCTCCCTCTCTCCCCGTTACGTCTCTCTCTCGTAGTATAGGCGAAGCCCTGCTACTGTGACGCCCTGCATCCACCACCACGCCGTCGTGCTGCTGAATCTTCATCAACCTCTCCCTCTCTCCTTGCTGGATCAAGGCGTGGGAGACGTCATCGGGCTGTACGTGTGTTGAACGCGGAGGTGCCGTCCGTTCTGCACTTGATCATCGGTGATCTGAATCACGACGAGTACGACTCCATCAACCCCGTTCACTTGAACGCTTCCGCTTAGCGATCTACAAGGGTATTTAGATGCACTCTCCTTCCCTTCGTTGCTAGTCTCTCCATAGATAGATCTTGGTGATACGTAGGAAAATTTTGAATTTATGCTACGTTCCCCATCAATGATGAAGATCATTTAGTAGTAGTGCGGGTTTATACCCCACGCTACTACTATCAACTTAGTAGTAGCGCGAGTTTTATACCCCACGCTGCTACTAATTAGCAGCAGCGTCCGTTTTTAGACCGCGCTACTGATAAACTTCTGTGTATAAGGTTTTCCTTAGTAGTGACGGCCTATCATCTATGGACCGAGCTGATGATCCGTCGATCACTGGAAAAAGGACTACCGAAGTTGTGGCCCTCAGTGTAAGCTGGATGGAAACTATCGAAGACTTGGTGTGTACTTCGAGGAAAGATTTAGTAGTCGGCGTGTTTATTCCTAGTTGGCGACCCACCATATGTGTAACCTAGATACCCTGGTGCATATATAAGCGGGAGGGTTTAGTCTTTAGAGGTACGACAACACACACCTTAGGGTTTAGAACACAATCATCCAATCTCGAGGTAGATCATTTTGTACTTTGTACTTCATTGAATCAATACAATCCAAGCAGGGCGTAGGGTTTTACCTCCTCGAGATGGCCCGAACCTGGGTAAACATCGTCTCCCTTGTCTCCTGTTAGCATCATTCCTAGACTCACAGCTCAGGACCCCTACCCGAGATCCGACGGTTTTAGTACTGACAATTAGCACTATGAACGTCTCATTGACACCATGTAACGCCCCGGATGTAACTTTCCATAATTGTACTCCAACTCTTCCCATTTCGAGCTACGTGTTATGATATATCCTTCGTGGTTGGGCTTTTGTATTCGTTTTTCATTTTGTTCATGTCATTCATTTCATATCATTTCATCTTTTGCCTCTCATTTTCATTCATGTTTGTCTCCTGCATTCAGTCATATCTCTTGTTGCCCGTTTCACGATCCGACACTCCCACATGCACCTGTTACACCTCTCAAATCTCGTTTCGTGAGCGGGAGAAAAACGTTCTCGGAATGGGTCAAGATTTGTCGAGTGGCCTTGGTACATCACCGTTAGGCCGCCTGTCAAATTTCGTTCCATTTGGAGGTCGTTTGATGCCCCAACAGTTAACCGGGTAACCGCAAAAGCCCCTCTCTCTTAGCAGCCCAGCACACACTCCTAAACAGCCCACTAGCCCATCTAAACCTCCCTCAATGCTCTCCATCGTTGGATCAGGATCGTGCGGGAGAAAAACCACACCTCATTTGCACACTCCTAGCTCCCTCTACCTATATATATGTCACTCTCCTCCGAAATTGCGGATGAAACTCTAGTCCACCGCCCCTCGCAGTAATGTTGGCCTGTATTGGTAAACTATTGAGTGCTTTGTCTGTGCTAGTACCTCACGATTTCATCCTTGTATATGCACAAAATAAATTATTCACCCCGCCATTGTCACTGTTTCCTAATTCAGTACAACAAACCTCCGATGTTTTTTGTGAAAAATAAGTGTGAAACGTTCTATTGGAATAAGCCACAGCGTGTGTGGTCGGGCGCGACGGATGCGCGCGGGACGGACGGGACGCGCTGGTGTCGTCGGGCTCGTCGGACGCGTCGGTGATGCGCGGGACGGGCGGGACATGCGCGACGGAGCAGCGTGACGTGTGTGTAGTGTGTCTACTAGTAGCGTGTGTGTGCGCGCATGTGCATGGCGTGGTGGTACGTGAGTCTACAGCCATGTGAGCTAGCTAGGTGGTTAGATGCATTGGAAACGGCCGCGGTGAGCGCGTCGTGGGCGCATGTGGCCGGGCATGCAGGTCGTGCGTGCGTGCCTAGCGAAAGCGTAGGGGCTGCGCTGCAGTTGGCTACAAAACTGTATGCTCTTGTGTTTGTTTCGCGAGGCAGTTGGTTCTTTGAAAAGGAATAGTAATGGGGCTGTATGTAGCCGGGTGAAACTCCAGTGCTGTGTGCTCCTCCTTCTTCTACCTCCATCTATCCGTGTGAGAGAGCGGTTCCAACAATTGGTATACAGAGCCAGGTTCGAGGGGCGGCCGTGGCGTGCGGCGGCGTCCGCGGTGCGCGCGGTGCACGGCGGACATGAAGGTCTTGGCGTCATCAACGCGTGGCGAGTCCACGGCGGTGTGGCCTGATGCCGGGCGCGTGGCGAGCGCGTGGCGTCGGCAACGCGCGGCGAGTCCACGGCGGTGTGGCATCATGCCGTGCGCGCAACGAGCAGCGGGGGTCGTGGAGACGAGGAGGTCACGGAGGACCTGCGTGGTGGCGCAGAGGCCGCGGCGGCTCGGCGCGACGACCGTGGAGGCGCTGCGCTGCGGTTGACGGCCCAGCGGTGCAGGGCAATAAGCGCGGCGGCGAGCCGGGCGCGACCGGTGCGTGTTATGGGTGCGTACCGGACGTGTCGGGCACGTCGGGACCGTGGACATGGACCTGGTTGCACAGATCGCGTACGTGCGGCGGGAGCGCGGGCCGGGAGCGCGGGGACGTGGGGAGTGCGGCTACGACGACAACGACGAGACGGACTCCTCTAGGCCGTGGCTTAGGGTGTGTGTTGGAATAAGCCACGGCGTGTGTGGTCGGACGCGACGGATGCACGCGGGACGGACGGGACACACTGGTGTCGTCGGGCTCGTCGGACGCGTCGGTGACGCGCGGGACGGGCGGGACGTGCGGGACGGAGCAGCGTGGCGTGTGTGTAGTGTGTCTACTAGTAGCGTGTGTGTGCGCGCATGTGCATGGCGTGGTGGTACGTGAGTCTATAGCCATGTAAGCTAGCTAGGTGGTTAGATGCATTGGAAACGGCCGGTTAGCGATGCACTGGAAACGGCCGCGGTGAGCACATCGTGGGCGCATGTGGCCGGGCATGCAGGTCGTGCGTGCGTGTCCAGCGAAAGCGTAGGGGCTGCGCTGCAGTTGGCTACAAAACTGTATACTCTTGTGTTTGTTTCGCGAGGCAGTTGGTGCTTTGGAAAGGAATAGTAACGGGGCTGTATGTAGCCGGGTGAAACTCCAGTGCTGTGTGTTCCTCCTTCTTCTACCTCCATCCATCCGTGTGAGAGAGCGGTTCCAACACGTTCTAGTGCTGACCCCACAAGTACCTAGCATTCTAAATGTGTTTATTTCCTTTGATCCCTAGGTTTAATCTGTAAGCTACAAAAACTTTGAATCGCTCTGTGGGTGGGTTGCTAAATATACAACATGTAGAGATGTACAACTGAAGCTTGATACTTACTTAGTCATTCAATTTGTTGCTACTTGGTAGTACACACACGGTGAAGTCTAGTTGACTTTTCATATGGTATAGATTGTTAGGAGCTGATGCTCTTCATTTCAAGCAGTAATGTAGTGCCGACTCAGGAAACCTCTGAAAGTCTCCCAACAGTTCTGTGGACTGAAAATACAATTACTGCAGTTATTTTCAACCTATGTTTGGTGCTTAATTCAGCTAGATATGTTTTCTGGGAAGGCTAGTAACACATATTCACTCCACAGAATAGTTAATGAGTCTCTGAAGCCGAAGTTCAACCTCTTTGTCAAGCAGGTGTCCGCCAGCATTGGGATGGCAGAGCCACACATTGATGTATGGATATTTTCTGGTTGCTTGCCCCGTTCTCAAACTAATAAAAAGGAAGTATTGTTGCCATTGCAGCACCATTGCAGCACCAAGTTCTTTGAGGCATCAATCCATGATAACTGGGCATATCGGTTTATGCTTAGATATAAAGAAACCAAATATATATTCTGTCTTATTATACGGAACCAATTATATTTAATCCATGTTAAAATGATTATGCATTTATCATGTTGGAACTTCTTTGTCAAGCAGGTCTCCGCCAGCATTGGGAATTTGGGATGGCAGTGCCACTCATTGATGTATGGATACTTTCTGGTCGCTTGCCCCGTTGTACATTATTGTTCCTTTTTTAACGATCCATTCACCTAGTTCCTGTTTTTTATGGCTTTTGTTCTGTTTGTTTACAGATCAAGTCTGTCATTGCCTTTACCATGTTTCTTAAAGCCTTTGGTGGTCTCCATTTCATCATCAGCAGCTCGTTCGGAGCGGTCATACTGGTGCGTACTCTTCTTGTGCATGCACTATATCGGGAATTATGTTATGTTAAAGGGGCATCTAGATGCATACTGTTGTGACTGCCATTAAATGCATGTCTTCTCAAACTATTTAAAAGGAAGTGTTGTTGCCGTGCCATTTAGGTAGTTTCAACAGATATGATGTGCTTGGCTGTTAATGTTTTAGTGTGTGCTTCTCACCTACTGTAAAAGGCCAATTCGGGCATTGTAGCTGCTTCAGTACTTGATCTTCATATATTTTGCTTTTGCAATATCCTGTTTTAACATCTGAAAATGGAATACTTTAACAATATAATCTTCCTGACTTTCTGCAACTGATTTTTGCTGTAGTCCAAAATTATATGTTTGTGTTTATTGCCTTTTTTAGTGTGTTGATACTTGAAAGGGGAACAGGGCAACGTGTTGCACTCTTGCTTTTGTTAGAGCACTATATTTTATTGTTAACCATGCTATGGTCCAAACTCCTTTTTATTCTGCTCATATGATACTGTTCATCTTTTGTTTTCTATCTGATGCCTCATGTATTTAGAGTAGAAATATTCTTTATTTCGTGTTTCTTGAACATGGCCAGTGCAATGGATAAAATCTACTCTGGATAGTTGACAGAGGGAGTACATGCTAATTTGACTTTTTTCCTGCGGATTTGCTTATCGTGAAGATGCTTGCAAGGATGCAGAGGGAGCGGATCATTTGGAGAGATAGGATGCCACTGTTTGGTGTTTTTATGCATTTTGGTTTGCTTGTAACTGTGTTTGCACTAGCTGGGAGTAAGTGACTTCAAGAAGTGTAGGTGTTTTAATTTAAGGCATGAAAAGCCATGACAATATGTATGCTCTTACAGGATGTGCTCTAATGCCGCTGGTTTATTATAAATCTTGGATTAGTAATGATGTGTAATGTTGCTGGTTTATTGCAAATATGTGTATGTTTTAGTTGGAATTGTATGCATAGAATGGAATTGGTGGATTTTAATTTTTTTAATTCCTAATTAGTTAGTAGTAGCGTGGAAAAACACCAGACGCGCTACTTCTGCATCCAGGCTACTACTAACTTTTTAGTAGTAGCGTGGGAAAAAACCTGAGGCGCTACTACTATTTCATTGTGAGTTTCACCCGCGCTACTACTAACTATTAGCTGTAGCGCGATACTAGTAGCGCGGGTACCCGCGCTGCTACTAGCCATTTTACATGCGCTGCTAGTAGCTTTTTTCCTAGTAGTGCGTGCATGTTGGCACCCCTTAGTCCAGGACATCCTTAATAGCCCTGAACTGTTCTCCAAAGCCGAGGACTGTAGTTCCCTCCTCGGAATGGCTTCTTTTACTGATTTCTTGTGCTTAGCAAGAGAGTTCCTCCTTCTGTTTGCATTTGGATTCAAGGTCTTCAAGACATCCTCGGTGCTCTTTATAATAGTCCAAGTATCAACATACCTCGGACCGAGAAACAATTCTTGGTGATTAATCCGAAGATTTATATCAGGTATGAACACTGGGACACACCACTTGAGGTCCCCCATTACGCGATTCACAAGGATATTTAACCTGCTAGGGACACAATAACTTGTCTAACCCAGCATATCCAGTGTCCTCCAGTTGGCGAGAACGAACCAAGTTAAGTTTCTTGTCGATGGACACCGGGTAAGCCATAGCGACCAGGAGGCCATGCGAGCTATGATTAAGTCATTTTTTTTCAGACCCGTTTTATAGAGGAGGAGAACTTGGTGTGAGACCCCTTACTGAATCTGTTTGAATCAAAGGTGACCTAGGATATGAACACTTGCCTTTGTGCAGAGTTCACAGCAAAATAGATCTCAGATCGTTTGTCCCAAATTGGTCCTTGAAGGCTCCCGGTAAGGATGGTTTCCTGGCGCATTTTTTTCAAAGGAATTGGGCCGTCATGAAAAAACGTACTGTACATGTTGCCAATGAGTTCTTCGCAACTGGTGTCATGTCCCATGGTGTCATAGTGCTAATACCGAAGGTACCAACCCCTATTCATCTCACAGATTTTCGCCGATCAGCTTATGCAACATGGTCTATAAAATTGTTGCAAAGTGGCTTGTGAACTGGCTGCAGCCTATCCTAGATGACATCATTTCTCCTTGACGGAGTGCATTTGTCCCGGGCCGTTTGATCACTGATAATGCTCTCTTGGGCTTTCAGTGTTTCCATTTTATTCACTGGCTGCTCTCTCGGGCTTGGGTCCCTGTATAAAAGGAGCGGCCCACCATCGCCACACGGTCCACCCACACTCGCTTCTCCGCCGGCGCCGCCGTCTGACCATGGCCGACCCGTGACCTTTCACCAACTTCGATCCTGCGACGGCGGCCGCAGCGCGGCGCACAGGTTGTGACCCGCCCGCCCTTCCCTGACAACGGGCGGCTCGCCGCCCTCGCCGCCCCCTCCGACGGCGTGGACCGCGCCAGCCGCCTCTCGGACGAGCTCCTGCGCAACATCGTCGCCCGCCTCCTCGTCAAGGACGGCGCACGCATCGCCGTGCTCTCCACCTGCTGGCGCACGCTCTGGCGCTCCACACCCTTCGTCCTGAGCGACGCCCACCTCCTCCCCGACGGCCACGGCTGGCCGCCCACACCCGCCAACTCGCCGGCCATCATAGCTGCCATCTCCCGCGTCCTCAAAGCGCACCCTGGGCCCTTCCGCTGCGTCGACCTCGTCTGCAGCCACATGAGCGCGCACCAAGCCCAGCTCGCGCGGTGAATCCAGCTCCTCGCCGCCAGGGGCGTCCAGGACCTCGTCCTAGTCAATCAACCATGGCGGCAGGACGTGCCCCTCCCCGCCGCTCTCTTCAGTGTCAGCACCCTCACCAGCCCAATGTTTTAAATAGCGGGCTATGGCATTTAGCGGCGACCCTTAAAAACAGCTACAGCGGCGACCCTTAAATAGCGGCAAATTGTACATGAAATCATTTAGCGGCAACACCCTCAAACAGCTATAGCGGAGCTAGAGCGGGGCTATAGCCGGCTATTTAAAACTATGCACCAGCCTCTACATCGGCCTCTAGAAGTTACCGGGCACGGACGTCCTACGCCATGCCTCGTTTCCCCACCTTGTTGAGCTCGGCATATGCAGCGTTGAAATGGAGCACGATGCCATCGAGTCCCTCGTCGTGGTGCCTTGAGAGTCAGGATTGTCGATGCCCCCAAGCTGCACACGTTTGGATACTTAGAGCCAGGACAGGTCCTAGAGGTTTAGAAAACGGTCATCATGGACTCATGGTACATTTGCCTTCTCCCGTCTCTCTGTTTGTTCAGTTAGCAAATATGTCCAGCTGATGACTCGACTAATTGTGTGATGTTCTTCTTGAATTGGGAAAATTTCAGCCCGGGATAAAGCCAAGCACAAGTACCATGCTCACAAGCGTGAAAATTCTGAGCTTGAATGTGCATTTCGGTGTTCGCAATGACGTCAAGATGGTGCCCACCTTCCTGAGATGCTTTCCCAACGTGGAGAGACTGCATATTATGGTATGTGTCACCAATTCATGTTCTGCTTACGTTTCTATGGATTTCTTGCCTGCTATTTACTTCAAGTATGTCATTGTGATAGCTCTGTATATGGTCGTTTTGGTTTTGTCCACTGTAATGTGAAGGATGATAGTGAGGCAAGCTAGTGTTTTGCCGCACAATGATTATTATGCAGGTATCTTGATTTAGTGTTCTGCTTCTGTAGCTGTAGGTATGTCCAGATTTTCTTGCCGTAACAGACATGAGACATGCAATGCTTATTTCTGACTTATGAAAGCTACACGCAGTAAACTAGCACATTCACGTCGACAGTTCTTGAGGCTGTTCCGGTATTGGTAATACCATGATAGCTGTATGGATGCTAGGACGCTAGTTCGATCATATCAGAATCAATCCTGTCTAATTTTTTTACAGAAAGAGGCTGTTGTAGCTCACATCCGGAAGTTCGTATTAAAGAATATATCTGGCAAAATGTTTTTAAGACTAAAGTCATCCATTCTGGACTGAAGTTTGCATCCTCACATATATCTAAATTTACTGTCGATGGATTTATGCTCAGCACATCTTGTTTACCATATAAATCATTCATTTGTTATTTTTTCTCTGCAGTCTGCACTACTAGGCTATTTAGTAAGTAGTACATTCTGGTACTCTCACTCATTGAAAATAGAATTGTCACTGATTTTTTGCTTGCAGTGTTCTCACTGATTGACATAGATCTGTCAAGTCAATTATTATTAATGTTCTTTATGGTCTTTTTATTGTCCTCTACTGTGAAATGTGAGACATGTATTGTGTTATTATGACTAGCATACCCAAGCTTTACCATTTACTCCCAACAATCAGGTTGTCTATACGCATTCAGACTAGAGTATGCAATTATAATTCTTTGAATTGCATGGTCATCCGTTTGTGTTACGATATTTGTTACTGAAATTTCATCGTGTCACAGCAGTTTACAATGCCAATATTTTGATTTCTTTTTCTTTGAGCCTCTTGACTTCTGGTACGTCCAACTGTTGACCGATCCGATCTATTTTGCAGAGCAAAAGATGTGACCCACCCACTGGCTACCACCTCACCCGCAAGTTATGGGAGGAGTCTGGTCCCATCAAAAACGTCGTCTCGCGCATCCACACGATGTGCCTCCACGAGTTCAGAGGGGACTCTGGCGAGGTTGGCTTCCTGGAGTTCTTCTTTGGGAGCGCGCGCGCTGAGGAACGCGTTCATCGTGATGGCCAATCCACGCTTCACGCTGTTATCGACGAAGGAGGCGAACAAGGGGCCTGCAGGGGGTGCTCCCTGGAACTTCAAAACCGGGGTGGATTTCTCTTTCTCTGGCCCGTTTTCGTTCGTCGTGGGGGTCTTCCAAGCTTAGCCTCTGTGGAGTAGCGGGGTGTTGTGTTTTTGTTAAAAGCCATGGAGTGGTTGTGGCATATATGTTGCTACCTGCGGCCTTACGTTGGTCTGTCGAATTTGCGGCTTGGTGCGTGGCCCTGTAACCCGTGTTACCAGTTTCCCTGTCTATCTATGCTCCTTGAACCATTTCGTTGTGGCTAAATGTTCCATTCCTGGTGTTTTTTAGATCAATGGATAGCCGAAAACAGCTCCCCCTGTTCCTGTTCTGATAGATAGTTTCAAACATGTAACAGTGGCTGCTGCCCAAACCTGATCTCAAGGCATTTTATATTGGTTAAGTGGGTTCATAGAGGCATGGTTTTTGACCTCGAGATTGAGTTCGAGGACACAGAGCTCTTCGCTGAGGCTTTAGCTGCGAATGATGTTGATATGCTTGATAAGGATGATGGATCGGGCAATAAGGAGGTGCACGAGGGTGGCCGTGGGCGCGAGGCGTCTAACATCCCGGGTTCCGAGGCACCGGCATCCGAGAGCGAGACTGCCCCATTGACGGTTGCACCCATGAACTCGCTGAGATTTGGGTCCTTCAAGCCTGCCTCCACTCCTCCTTGATTGTGGAGCGATCGGGTGGAGCGTGATGATGTGCTTGAGCGATCGCTTCCTCCTTTGGATTTTGCTATTGCTGACGATCCGGTGGTTGATGAGTCTGTTGTTGCAGTTCCCTCGGTGGAGAGTTCACCGACATCACCGGCAGAGATTGATCTTTGTGTCCCGGTGTGCCTAGTTGGCGGGGGTGTTCGTGGGCAGGTGGCCTTACGACATACATCTCCGTCTCCTATGGCGGTGGCCATGTCGCGGGACTGTGGTACGGTCGGACAGGGAGGGGGGCGCGGGCAGGAGGCCTCCGCCCCTACCTCTCCTTCGACACACTCGGCTATGGTTGCCGGTCAGGGTGGGGGCGCGGGTAGGAGGCCCCCGCCCCTCCCTCTCCGTTGGCGCATTCGGTGTTGGCGGCTGGACCGGGAGGGGGGCGCTGGCAGGAGGCCTCCGCCCCTATCTTCCCCTTGGAGCTCTCCTCTGCGGCGGTGTCCGTGGTGGCTGCTTTGCCTTGGGTGGCGAGCCCGATGGTGAACTCCCCTCACTCCGGCTGTGGGTCCAGGATAGGAGGGGGCGCGGGCAGGTGGCCTCTGCACCCTCTTCTCCTTTGGCTCAGGAGATCTCGACGGCTCTCGGGGGCTTCTCGGCGACCCTAGTTCAGCTGAGCTCTATTGGGGATAGGGCAGGAGGCGCTACCCCGAACGGGGCAACGCGCGAGGAGATCATTGCTTTTGGAGGGATCCCGGATCTTGTTTCGGAAGGACGACGGATGAGCAGTCACCTTCAGGATCAGCCGGATGTTGATGACATCCTGCTCAGGTGCGCCATGCGGGCGGCCAAGCTTCGTGACATTGTGGTCACCACGGGTATGTCGGTCAACACGTCAAATTCGATTATATATTTTTCCAATGATGAGATTGTTCACAATGCAAATCAATTAGGGGTTTCACTAGGTAGTAATGGTAGTGAAATCACTAAATAAGTTAATGACATTCTCGATCTCGAAGCGGAGCGCTCTTTGAAAATGATATGTAACATATCAGCTGTTAAAACCATGAATGATTCCGACATAGATGCGTTGGGGGTCAGGGCTCTTGATAATTTTTGTGCGGATCTTGCCCCTTCACTTCCTGAGACAGAGGAGGATGAGGGATTCGGTTCCCCTAGGGCCTCGGTCCATGTAGATGTTCAGGAGGTTAAATCCTCAGAGCCCGGTTGTGAGGACCGGAGGGAGGATCAAAATAAGCCTAAGCGGAAGTGGAAACGGAAGGTTTATCCAGTTTCGCCTGTGCGTAGGAGTGCTCGGATCCGTACATCTAAAAAAATTCATGATGAAAAATTAGAGGAATTTTTTGGAACAACAGAGATCTTAAAGACTTGGCTAAAAGAAGGTTTCTAGAAGAAGCATCTATTGAACACCAGTTGAATTTTATTGGCCTGTCCAAAACTGGAAGGAACAATTTCACCCCTCAATTCCTTAGCACTTTATCGGGGGGTGTCGACTTCGACTGGCAGTGCCTACCTCCTAGAGGAAGGTCCGGTGGGGTCCTAGTCGGGGTTAAGTGTGACTCGTTGGAAGTGCGGAGTGTGGTTATGGGAGATTTCGCGGTAAAGTTTCGGGTCAGATCAAAGGCCGATGGGTTTAATTGGGCATTGGTGGCGGTATATGGTGTCACACAGCCAAAACTCAAACCAGATTTTTTGGCCGATCTTGTCCGTATTTGCCGTAGCGAGCAGCTCCCAATCCTCGTTGGGGGCGATTTCAACATTATTCGCAGAAGGGAGGAAAAGAATAATGAGAATTTTGATGGCAGATGATCGTTCATGTTCAGTACCATAATCGAAAGCTTGGATCTTAGAGAGATAGAGCTTTCTGGTAGGAAATTCACTTGGGCTAAATCGCTACCAAACCCGACTTTTGAGAAGCTGGACCGTGTCCTCGCTAGCATCGAATGGGAACAGAAGTTCCCCCTCGTAACAGTCCAGGCGTTATCATGCGCAATCTCGGATCACACCCCACTGCTTGTTGACTCTGGCGATCCCACCCATGTGGGAAATAAACACACCTTTTCTTTCGAACTATCTTAGTTTGATAGAGAAGGGTTCCTCAATCTGATAGCTAGAGAATGGGCTAAAGATCAAGGAGGAAGTTCTCCTATTGAAAGATGGCAGAATAAGATTAGGCATCTACGAAGATTCCTTCGTGGATGGGCTAAACATACGCATGGGATTTATAAGGCTGAGAAGGAAAGGCTCCTTCTACTTATTCAATCCCTAGACTTAAAAGCCGAGTCCACTATTTTAGACACCAGAGAGCTGGAAACTAAGATGGAGGGGGAGTCGAGACTAAAAGAACTTCTTCGAGAGGAGGAATTGAAGTGGGCATTGCGAGCTAAGGTTCGCAAAATCGTCCAAGGGGATGATAACACTCAATTCTTTCATATGATTGCAAATGGCAAGCACCGCAAGAAGAGGATATTTCAGCTCGAGCAAGACGAGGGGACAATTTTAGGACAAGTCTGAAAATTTATATAACCAATTACTATAAGTAGCTGTTTGGGCCTCCGGAGGATAACTTTGTGTCCTTAGATGAGTCCAAGGTTGAGGATGTACCTCAACTTGCGTCAGACGAGAATGAGATTTTAACTACCCCATTTATGGAGAAAGAGGTGTTTGAGGCCATTTCACAAATGAAGAACAATAAGGCTCCAGGGCCGGATGGTTTTCCGGCGGAGTTTTATAAAAAATGTTGGCATATTATCAAAGGAGATCTGCTTCCGATGTTCCATAATCTATTGTCTGGACAGCTTCAGTTGTTTCAACTTAATTTTGGAACGATAACTCTACTTCCTAAGAAAACAGAGGTCGTTCGTATTGAGTAGTTCATGCCTATCTGTCTTCTTAATGTAAGTTTCAAAATTTTCACCAAGGTCGGGACTAATAGGCTTACGCAATTTGTGCACTATGTGGTGCAACCGTCCCAAACCGCTTTCATGCCGGACAGAAACATCCTAGAAGGGGTTGTCGTCCTGCATGAAACACTCCATGAAATCCACACGAAAAAGCTAGACGGAGTTGTTTTCAAAGTGGACTTTGACACTAGTAGAAAAAGGGTCAAATGTGAAGCACATTAGTGCCGGTTTGAATTTGAGCCGGCACTAATGTGTGCATTAGTGCCGGTTCCAATGGCTAGCCGGCCACTCTCATTAGTACCGGTTCGTGGCGAACCTTTAGCACCGGTTCGTGCCACAAACCGGTACTAAAGTGAGTGGTGGCATGATGTTGTCAGTCCGGGGCCTCTCCAGCACCTTTAGTACCGGGTCGTATCACGAACCGGTACTAAAGGTCGTCCTACATAGACCCTTCGTCCACCCGAGTTCGCTTTGTTCTTCCCCTTTCCCCTCTCTTCTCTATTCTTTTCCCTCTTCCTCTCAAGCTCATCACACATTTTGCCCAAAATTTGTCAAGATTTGAAGGCCCCCATCCATTCAAATGATCACAAAGGTTAGCAACTTTGTCCTTTCATCCCTCATTGCTAGATTAGCTCGTGCAATGCTTTATATAGTGATTGATTTTTGAGTTTAGTAATTTGGGAGGAATTATATATATGTGCTAGTATTTGATTTATATGCAATTTGAGGTCAAAAATAACACTTAGTTTGCATATTTCACTACTAGGAAAAGAGCTATAGATGAAATTGACACTAATAACGCACTAGAAAAGTGGTGTGCCACTACTATATACTAATGGCGCACCATATGGTGATGCGCCATTAGTGCGGAAGACACTAATGGCGCACCAGGCACAAGGTGCGCCACAAGTAGCAATTTTTTTTTCATTTTTCCAAACATAATAATGGCGCATCCTGGCAAAGTGCGCCATTACTAGTTCTAACTAGTAATTGTGCACCAGCCATGGAGTGCGCCACTACTGTATTTTTTTTATTCTTTTTTTGCAAAACTAATAATGGCGCACCGTTGCAAAGTGCGCCATTACTAGTTTAAACTAGTAATGGCGCACTATGCCACGGTGCGCCATTAGTATATATATATATATATATATATATATATATATATATATATATATATATATATTTATTTATATATAGTGTTACTATTCATCAACCAGGGTGCAGAATAAGTTATTCTTCACCCGAGGTAATCTTACGATCATTTCATAATTAAATTACATTTCGAATTCAAATAGTTACATTTCTATTGATTCACTACGTAAAATTTGATATAAGAAAAATAAAAATATAGGTCATCAGACAAGAAAATTTGCAGTTTATGTGTATTTTAGACTATGTTTTTATATTTTAATTTTACATAAAATAAAATATTTTTTACGGCGATTATATATTTTTTTACGGTCCCTTTTTGCGTCGAAAATAAAACAAAACTTACGGAACGTAAATTTACGGTGCATTGATGGTAAAATAGAGGGGGGTGAAGAATAACTATATCTCACCCAGGGTGACGGATAGCGCGACCCTATATATATATATATATATATATATATATATTTATATATATATATAGGAAAATGGTTGTATACTCCTGAGAGTACGTACTCCCGCTCCTCATATACCACATAGATGAATCTTTTATACCTCTTTATTATTTTTAATATACTTCATTATTAACTACTAGATACCTTAAAATGATTTTCATGAAAAAAATTATGTGAGTCTACATATTTTTAAAGGTTTACATATATACTGATTTGTTCGTATGTGAAAAAGGTATATTGCAAAAAGTACGTCAAAAATGATATTTTTTTTCCACAAAACTCGTATTGGGGTAACCTAGAATATTTAATGAAGTATATTGAGAATGATAAAGAGGTATAATTAATGCGTCTACAGGGTATATTGAAGATGGGAGTACATACTCCCGGGAGTATAGAAAATTAGTCCTATATATATATACTCCCGGGAGTAACCTTTTTTTTGCAAAACTACTAATGGCGCACGGCCAGGGGGTGCACCATTAGTATGTTGCGTTACTAATGGTGCATGGCTGTGTGGTGCGCCATTAGTAACCTGGGACCAACTCCACCCCACCGACGACCCACCACATCCTCCCCGCTCCACCGCCGCCGACGACCCACCGTACCCTCCCCGGCCCGCTCTACCGCCGCCGAGCATCCCCCGCACCCTCCCCCGCTCCACCGCCGCCACGGACCCACCACACCCTCCCCAGCCCGCTCCATCGCCGCCGAGCACCCCTCACACCCTCCCTCGCTCCACCGCCACCGACGACCCACCGCACCCTCCCCCGCTCCACCGCTACCGACGAGCCCCCGCACCCTCCCCCGCTCCACCGTCGCAAATGAATGCAACTAAAAATCCAAAAAACAAATTTGTTTATATTTTTAAATAAAAAATTTGATGATATTTTCAAATAATAAATTTGATGATATTTTTTGATTCATAAATATTTTCAAATAACAAATTTGATGATATTTTTAAAAAATTATTACTGTTTTTATAAAAAAATTATTACTGTTTTTATAAAAAAATTATTACTGTTTCATATTCATATGCATTTTCAAAAAAATTATTAGATGCAACAAAAATTAATAATAATAATAAATTACTTATGCAAAAAAGGTTACTTATGGCGCACCTCTGGGTGGTGCGCCATTGCTATCAAAAAAGGATTACTTATGGCGCACCGCTCTGGAATGCGCCATTGCTAATTCGACCGATCCCTTCGTCCCTCCCTCGCCAGATCCACTTTGATCCCCCCCTCGCCACACCCTCACGCGCGCCCCCTCCTTCCGCCGCCCGGCCGACGCCATAGCCGCGCCACCGTGCTCGCCCTCTCGCCCTCTCCCCGCTCGCCTTCTCCGCCAGATCCCGAGCCTCGTCGCCGTGTTAGCCGCGGCCATCACCGTCCCCGCACCTCGGCGGCAAGTCTACGAGCTCCGCTTCGTCCTCCCCGACCCCGGCCTCGAGCTCGTCTCCGCTGCATCGCCCTCGTCTTCCCCCTCGGGCACCGCCACCCTCTGGTGCTACTAAGCTCTCGCCGGCCTCCTTGTGCCACCCGGTGAGCTTGCCCTCTCCCCCTGCTGCTCTCCTCTTCCACCTGGTGCACCGTCGAGGTTTCCAATTGAAACATGTTCAACAATTGAAACAAGTTCAGAAATGTAGAGTCTTAGCTAAAGTAATTCAGATGTTTGGGCTTGAACTTGGAGTAGAAAATCTACTGTAAATTCAGATGGTTACTGGATTCAGTTTGAGTTTGCTACTGTACATTGTTATTCACAGTAATCTTCAGTTTTTCCTCTTCAGTTTGCTACTGCATTCGAGCAAGATCTATTGGCTTCCTTGCAGATTAACTGAAGCAAGATCTATAGACTTTTCTTAAACTTGTAAATGCATGCCTTATTACTGTCCTAGTAGATTGCATTGACTGTTCCAACCAAGGTAGTATGGGTGACATCTGTACCTAAGTCTGCTTTGAAATATTCAGCTAACAACTAAGTTTGATAATTGGTGGTGTCTGGCCAGCTAGTACCCCAAATAACTATTCTGCTCTTAGTTCCATGTTACTGAAGTTGCACTATTTATTTAAATATAAACAACAAAAACCAGCAGAATTTGAAATTCAAGTGCTCCTGAAGTGTTCCAGGATTCTGGTTTTTTGACTTGGGGAACTTTTGTTTCTAAATAAACCAGCAGAAATCAAATGCCATTGTTATTCATTAAAAAAACTAATTATTACTGAACAAGAGGAAACAAAATTTTATGTTATGTTTCATGAACTAAATACTCCTACCTTTGAAAATATTCAGCTCAGCTTGGAGTATTACATTGTAAATCACAGTGCTATTTTGTTGTAAGGGAAAAGTATATTTAGATCGCATCAATTTGTAGTTTGTGTTTTTATTTGTTCCTGATTTGAGGTTGTGGCTTTGGCATTGTTGTGCTCCTTACATCTATCACTATCGTATATGTCAAACATGAGATCAAGCAAATAACTATTCTGGATATTCCTATTTACTTCGTGGTGAGAACTTCAGCTTTTTCAAGTTGCTGGACTATATGTTCATTGATACTACTTGTGATGCTGCTCCTGTACTACTTGGGAATTTTGTCAACTTGTGATGCTGCTGCTGTACCCCAAGAGGCCCTTGAGTTTGCCGGAATGTCGATTAACTTCCGTTCCGGCAAATTCGGGTACTCCATATGTCCTATTTTCAGCAAAGGTCATGCCGAAATTTCCCGTGAATTTTAGCATGACTTTGCTAAAAATAGGACATATGGGGTACTTGCGACTAATGCATGGGTCGGGGTATCTTAGTACTTAGTCAACTGCCCCGCCATTCTTGCTGCATTAAACCATAGGTGGCAATAGAGCCAAGGGATTAGGCCCAACTTATAATTCTCGTTAGCATCGATAAACCCTAGATGATAAACCCAACATAGGTGGCAATAGAGCCAAGTGATTAGTGCCAAGTGATTACGCCCAACCTAGGGTGCCTCGGCATCGATAAACCCCTAAATGATGAAAACTTAACTTGGCTTCTATAGGGTGCCTCGGTGTCGATGAGAACCTAAATGATGTACGCTTAGGCTTTTAGGGTGCCTCGGCGTCGACAAAACCTAAATGATGAAAGCTTAGGCTTTTAGGGTGCCTCGACATCGACAAACCCTAAATGAAAAAACCTTGGATTTTAGGGTGCCTCGGTGTCGATAAGAACCTAAATGATGAAAGCTTAGGCTTTTAGGGTGCCTCAGCGTCGACAAACCCTAAATGATAAAAGCTTAGCTTTTAGGATGCCTCGGTGTCGACAAACCCTAAATGACGTAGTTTTGAATTATGAACGTAGGATATGTCATCATCATCATCGGACGACGAAAGTCTCCTGGGGGAGTGCTACTGGTGCCACGACGATTGAGGTCTGTGCGACATGCCTCACCTGGACGATGATCGGCGCTTCAGCATTAAGCTCGAGGAGACCTTCGAAGTTGAAACGGTACACAACGACGACAAGTGTTATTTTCATAATTAAGCATGACTTCAACTATTTCAACTTGTAATTTTCATCTTTTAAAATTTGAGTATAGCTTATCCCATGCCATGCAAGACGCTATGTCTTCGAGAGGATGGATTTTGAAGACCATGATATTTCAGAAACAAAGAAAATTCACCTAAGGACTCATCATGATGTGGACTTTGAAGTAAATCTATATAATTCTGAGAGCGTAACCCATTTTGGTTGCAAAAATTGGGAAGCATTTTGCAAGATGTATGGTTTTGATGAGGGTATGCTTATCACCATGGATCTTGGTAATCCTGACATCGACCAAGACAATATGGACATTTGGGTCCTTGTTGATACGCCTCCAGTTCTACCGCTATGTGAGTTTCTCAAACATAGTTATTAGCTATATATTGTTTATTTGAAAATAATTGACAGCTTATTTCCATTGACAGCTTATTTTTATTATTCAAAGAATGTGCGGGAGATGGTAGACAAAACACACTACACCGATGGCTCTGAATTAACAACTTACAAGGAGAAAAATCATTTGGTCGAATTTTGTACACTAGTAGAAAATAGGGCTATGGTCCAGGACGGCTCAGCCCATTAGTCCCGGTTCAGTGTAGAACCGGGACCAATGTGGGCATTGGTCCCGGTTCGTGAGCCCAGGGGGCCGGCCGGGCCACGTGGGCCATTGGTCCCGGTTCGTTTGGACCTTTTGGTCCCGATTGCTGGGACGAAACGGGACCAATGGGCCTCGCTCCTGGCCCACCACCATTGGTCCCGGTTGGTGGCTTGAACCGGGACCAAAGGCTCCCCTTTAGTCCCGGCTCATGTCACCAACCGGGACCAATGAGGTGCCTATATATACCCCCTCGTGCAAGAGCAGAGCACAGTGCTTTGTTTTTTCTGGCCGAGGGGGAGAGGGCTTTGTGGTGCTCTAGCTCACCTCCTATGCACATGAGGTGTTCGATGGAATGCCCGAGCCACACTACTTAAGCTTTCTCCTCTCGAAGCTCGACCTCCAAGCTCCATTTTCCTCGAGATTTGTCTAGATTTAGCGGTCCGTCACGCCCCGTCCCCGTCTTCACTGCCGTCGATCACCCGCGCCGATCTCATCACCGACACCACGGTGGTGAGCCTCTTGTTCTTATCTTCTTTCTGAAAGGAAAAATATTCTTACTTGTATGTTTGGATAGATACTTGTATCATTTTCTTACATTTATTATTGCATCTTATATAGTGCGATGGTTTTGGTATCCGCCCCCGTCGGCCCTCGTCCTGTCTATGATTCGGATGTGGTATGTATATTATCTTTATAACTATTGGTTCATTTATTGTTTATGAAAATTATGCCGACCAACGTGACATAGATTTTATTTATCTAGGATGTATGTGAATCGGAAATGCCAACCGAACCTATTGTCGAGAGGTTAAATTTAGTTGAAGAAGAAAACAATTTGTTGAAGGAAAAAAAATTGAGGAGGAGAAGATGATATTGGAGTTGCATGTTGCGGATGTCGTCGATGATCACAAGATCAAGATGGACGCAATGCGCTTGAAGATTAGAAAGATTAGAAAATATGCCATTCATACCGAGGCTTGGTATCATTATGCCGTTGGATCAATTGTTACCTTGGTTGCGATTATGATCGCATTTGTTTTCGCATTGAAATGTTTTACATAGTTTCAATGTATGGTTTAATTAATTAGACACTGTGGAGAGCTATATGTTGTTAGATGAGAACTATGCATGCACTTTGGTTTTAATGCGATGATGAACTTCTATTAATTTGGACACTTAATTATATATAATGCACGCAGATGAACCGGCGATGGATGTACGGTGACAGACACACCCGCGAGTACATTAAGGGCGTGCATGAGTTTCTCGATGCGGCTGAGGCAAACAAGCAGAATGGTTTTATGTGTTGTCCATGCACTGAATGTGGGAATACAAGGTCTTACTCTAACCGGAAAATCCTTCACTCCCACCTGCTTTACAAGGGTTTCATGCCACACTATAATGTTTGGACGAGGCACAGAGAAATAGGGGTTATGATGGAAGACGGCGAAGAAGAAGAGTACGATGACAACTATGTGCCCCCTGAATACGGTGATGCTGCAACGGGGGGAGCTGGTGAAGTTCAAGAGGAACCAGAGGATGTGCCCAATGATGCTGCCACAGGTGAAGTTGCTGAAGATCAAGAGGAACCAGACGATGTGCCTGATGATGATGATCTCCGCCGGGTCATTGTCGATGCAAGGACGCAATGCATTAGTCAAAAGGAGAAGCTGAAGTTCGATCGCATGTTAGAGGATCACAAAAAAGGGTTATACCCCAATTGCGAAGATGGCAACACAAAGCTCGGTACCGTACTGGAATTGCTGCAGTGGAAGGCAGAGAATGCTGTGGCTGACAAAGGATTTTAGAAGCTACTGAAAATATTGAAGAAGAAGCTTCCAAAGGATAACGAATTGCCCGACAGTACATACGCAGCAAAGAAGGTCGTATGCCCTCTAGGATTGGAGGTGGAGAAGATACATGCATGCCCTAATGACTACATCCTCTACCGCGGTGCATACAAGGATCTGAACGCATGCCCGGTATGCGGTGAGTTGCGGTATAAGATCACACGACATGACCCTGGTGATGTTGACGGCGAGCCCCTCAGGAAGAGGGTTCCTGCGAAGGTGATGTGGTATGCTCCTATAATACCACGGTTGAAACGTCTGTTCAGAAACGAAGAGCATGCCAAGTTGATGCGATGGCACAGTGAGAACCGAAAGAAAGACGGGAAGTTGAGAGCACCCGCTGACGGGTCGCAGTGGAGAAAAATCGAGAGAAAGTACTGGGATGAGTTTGCAAAGGACCCAAGGAATGTATGGTTTGCTTTAAGCGCGGATGGCATTAATCCTTTCGGGGAGCAGGGCAGTAATCTCATCCAAGGCCCTAAGCAACCCGGCAACGAAATTGATGTGTACCTAATGCCATTAGTTGAAGAACTTTTACAGCTGTGGAATGGAAATGGTGTACGTACGTGGGATGAGCACAGACAGGAGGAATTTAACCTTAAGGCATTGCTGTTCGTGACCATCAACGATTGGCCCGCTCTCAGTAACCTTTCTGGACAGACAAACAAAGGATACCACGCATGCACGCACTGTTTAGATGACACTGAAAGTATATACCTGGACAAATGCAGGAAGAATGTGTACCTGGGCCATCATCGATTTCTTCCGACCAACCATCAATGTCGAAAGAAAGGCAAGCATTTCAAAGGCGAGGCAGATCACCGGAAGAAGCTCGCCATGCGCACCGGTGATCACGTGCTTGCTATGGTCAATGATTTACACTACGTTATCTTTGGAATGGGTCCCGGTGGACTAGCTGTTCCGAATGACGCTGAGGGACACGCACCCATGTGGAAGAAGAAATCTATATTTTGGGACCTACCCTACTGGAAAGACCTAGAGGTCCGCTCCTCAATCGACGTGATGCACGTGACGAAGAACCTTTGCGTGAACCTGCTAGGCTTCTTGGGCGTGTATGAGAAGACAAAAGATACACCTGAGGCACGAGAAGACCTGCAACGTTTGCACGAAAAAGACGGCATGCCTCCGAAGCAGTATAAAGGTCCTGCCAGCTACGCTCTTACGAAAGAAGAGAAAGAAATATTCTTTGAATGCCTGCTTATGAAGGTCACGACTGGCTTCTCGTCGAATATAAAGGGAATAATAAATATGCCAGAGAAAAAGTTTCAGAACCTAAAGTCTCATGACTGCCACGTGATTATGACGCAACTGCTTTCGGTTGCATTGAGGGGGCTTCTACCGGAAAACGTCCGATTAGCCATTGTGAAGCTATGTGCATTCCTCAATGCAATCTCTCGGAAGGTGATCGATCCAGAAATCGTACCAAGGCTAAGGAGTGATGTGGCGCAATGTCTTATCAGTTTCGAGCTGGTGTTCCCACCATCCTTCTTCAATATCATGACGCACGTCCTAGTTCATCTAGTCGACGAGATTGTCATCCTGGGGCCCGTATTTCTACACAATATGTTCCCCTTTGAGAGGTTCATGGGAGTCCTAAAGAAATATGTCCGTAACCGCGCTAGGCCAGAAGGAAGCATCTCCATGGGCCATCAAACAGAGGATGTTATCGGGTTTTGTGTTGACTTCATTCCTGGCCTTAACAAGATAGGTCTCCCTAAATCGCGGTATGAGGGGAGACTGACTGGAAAAGGCACTCTTGGAAGAGACTCAATAATATGCAGGGACGGATATTCTTGGTCTCAAGCACACTACACAGTTCTACAGAACTCTACCTTGGTGACCCCGTATGTCGATGAACACAAGAACAGTCTGCGCTCCAAACACCCGGAGCAGTGCAATGACTGGATTACATGTGAACACATCAGGACTTTCAGCAGTTGGTTGGAAACACGTCTCAGAGGTGACAACACTGTTTGTGATGAGTTGTACTTGTTGTCCAGGGGACCATCTTTGACTGTATTGACTTACAAAGGATACGAGATAAATGGGAATACATTTACACGATCGCCCAAGATCAAAAGAGCACCAACCAAAACAGCGGTGTCCGCTTTGATGCAGCAACCGAGAGCGGAAAGGACACATATTATGGTTACATAGTGGACATATGGGAACTTGACTACGGACCTGATTTTAAGGTCCCTTTGTTTAAGTGCAAATGGGTCAATCTGTTAGGCGGCGGGGTACAGGTAGACCCACAGTACGAAATGACAATAGTGGATCTGAAAAATCTTGGGTACACTGATGAACCGTTCGTCCTAGCCAATGATGTGGCACAGGTTATCTATGTGAAGGACATGTCTACCAGACCGAGAAAAAGAAAAGATAAGGAAGCGAATACATCATACGATGAGCCAAAGCGCCACATAGTTCTTTCAGGAAAAAGGGACATCCTGGGAGTGGACGGCAAGACAGACATGTCTGAAGATTATGAAAAGTTTCATGAAATTCCTCCCTTCAATGTCAAGGCTGACCCAAGCATCCTGATAAACAATGAAGATTATCCATGGTTACGGCGCAATAAGCAAATTACACAAGCGAAGAAAAAGTGAAGACTTTCTCCCGCAACTATTATGATGATGCCATGCCAAATTTGTAACAGACGAACATGCTACCATTGTCCGTTTTGTACATGCACATGCTATGTGGGTGAAATTATGATACCATCCCAACTTTCAACTTTTTTAGACTTCATTTGAAATTCTTTCATGTCTTATGGTTTGAAACTTTGAAACTTCGAAAGTGATTGTCCATTTTGTACACGAAGTGCATCAAGTTTTTGTCGTAACCCTCTCTACTTTTTGGAACATGCTATGTGGGTGAAATGATGATACCATGCCAACTTTCAACCTTTTCAGAGTTCATTTTGAAATGCTTTAAAATTTCAGAGTCATTTAGCTCAAAGAATGAATTAATAGCAAACAGAATAAACTACAAAACTTCTATGAAAATAAAAACATTCAATTAAAATATTATGTTATGATCAACTAAAATAAAACTATAATATTCTTCAATAGCAAAAAGAATATAATTTTTGTGCCATAAGTATTTAATTGTAAGTATAAATAAAAAATAAATAGCAAAGAAGAAAAAATTTCTAATTTTATAGTAAAGTTATTCATAAACTAGTGATTCACACAAATTTTTAAAAATTCGAATTTAAACTATTTAAAATTTAAAACTAATGGCACTAACAGAAAGTTTATAATTTTTGTGACCTAAAAGCAAAAAGAAATCACTAAAAAACTGTAAGTATTTAGTTGTAAGTAGAAATAAAAAATAAATAGAAAAAAAATTCTATTTTTATAGTAAAGTTATTCATAAACTAGTGATTCACACAAATCTTTAAAAATTCAAATTTAAACTATTTAAAATTTAAAACTAATGGCACTAACAGAAAGTTTATAATTTTTGTGACCTAAAATCAAAAAGAAATCACTAAAAAACTATAAGTATTTAGTTGTAAGTATAAATAAAAAATAAATAGAAAAAAATTCTATTTTTCTAGTAAAGTTATTCATAAACTAGTGATTCACACAAATTTTTAAAAATTCAAATTTAAACTATTCAAAATTTAATACTAATGGCACTAACAGAAAGTTTATAATTTTTGTGACCTAAAAGGAAAAAGAAATCACTAAAAAACTGTAAGTATTTAGTTGTAAGTAGAAATAAAAAAAATAAAAAACCAAAAAAATGTAGAAATAAAAAAGAAAAAACAAAAAAAATGCCTCCTACTGGGCCTCCACGGCCTGAATACGACTAGAAACCCTACATGGGCCAGGATTCAGGCCCGCAGAAGGCCCAATAGGCCCACAGGCAGTAGCAAGTTTAGGCCCGAAAGCCTGCATTAGAGAGGAGCTCGAATGGGGAGGCACACCCGCGCTTATAAACCAGTGCCGGCGCCCTTCAGCTAGCGATGTGGGACTAAACTTTTGGGCGCGGGGCAGCAAAGGCCATTGGTCCCGGTTGGTAGCACCAACCGGGACTAAAGGGGGCATTGGTCCCGGTTCGTGGCATCAACCGGGACCAATGCCACCCTTTAGTCCCGGTTGGTGCCACCAACCGGGACCAAAGGCCGCCGCTTCCCGCCCTTTCGGCTGCTGAAAATTGGCCTTTGGTCCCGGTTCGTGGCACCAACCGGGACCAAAGAGGGGCATTAGTCCCGGTTGGTGTCACGAACCGGGACCATTGCTCTGGCTATACAAGCCAACACTTGTGAAATTTTGGCCAACCGCTCCCATTCGCCCCCAGGCCGTTCGTCGTCATCGTCGCCGCCCCGAGCCCGTCGTCGCCCCGCGCCCGCCGCGCGCCGCCGCGAGCTCGTCGTCGCCCCGCGCCCGCCGCCGTCGCCCCGCCCTGTCCCCGAGCCCGTCGTCGCCGCGCCCCGTCCCCGAGCCTGCCCCGCCCCGTCCCCGAGCCCGCCCCGTCCCCGCGACGTCGCCCCGCCCCGTCCCCGCGCCGTCGCCCCGCCCCGTCCCCGAGCCCGCCCCGCCCCGCGCCCGCCGCGCGCCGCCCCTTCCCTGACCCCGTCGCCGTCGCCGCGCGCGCCGCCCCTTCCCCAACCCCGTCGCCGTCGCCCCGACCACACGCCGCCACTTTTGGTCCGGCCGCCGGCGCCCTTTTTATCATTGATTTTAGGTTGATGATATGATGATGTTGATGATATGATGATGTTTTTTTTCTGTAGATGATATGATGATGTTTTTTTTCGGTTGATGATATGATGATGTTTTTTTTCATGTATGCATTTTTAGGTTAGTGCATTTTTTCATATATGATGATATGATGATGTCGTTAGTAGATATCGATTTTAGGTTAGTGCATTTTATCACTGATTTTAGGTTAGTTGATCGATTTAGTGCATTTTATGTTTGTTGCATTTTAGGTTAGTGCATTTTATGTTAGTGGAGAGGAAGAAGGAGAAGACGAGGAGAGGAAGAAAAGGAAGAGGAGAAGAAGAAAGGAATAGAGGAGAAGAAGAAAAAATAGAAATTTTTTTCTATTTTTTCTTCTTCTCCTCTATTCCTTTCTTCTTCTCCTCTTTTTTTTCTTCTTTTTTTTCTTCGATCTTCTCCCCCTCCCGATAGGAAAGTTTTATATAGAAAGTTACAATTTTAGAAGAGTTTTATATATGCAAAAGTTACAATTTTAGAAAAAGAAGGATAGGAAAGAAGAAAATAAGAAGAGGAAAGAAAGAAGAAGAGGAGAGGAAAAGAAGAGGAGAAATAAATAAGAAGAAGAAAAAAGAAGAAAAAGAAGAGGAGAAGAAGAAAGGAATAGTGGAGGAGAAGAGAAAATAGAATATATTCTATTTTCTCTTTTCTCCTCTATTCCTTTCTTCTTCTCCTCTTTTTTTTCTTCCTTTTTTTCTTCGACATGTGGGGGGGGGGGTCGAGAACGCCGGACATTCATGAGAGAGGCGAGGAAGAAGGGGAAGAAGAGGGAGAAGAAGAGAAGAGGAGAGGCATGTTGGTACGAAGTTCTGCAAAGTTGTTCTAGAATGGAGTCCCGGATAGAATAATCCGCCTTTTGGTACAAATTCAGCAAAGGCCTTCCAAATAGCGATATTCGGAAGGCTCTTGCTGAACTTTGTACCAAAAAGCGAATTATCCTATCTGGGACTCCGTTCCAGAACAACTTTGAAGAGCTTCGTACCATCATGCACATGCTACTTTCGCCTAATGATGAAGACATGGTTTTGTTGAATCCCTTGACACTAGGCAACCTCCCGAACCCTCGGCGATCCTATCGAACATGAGAGGAAGAAGAGGATAAAAAAAGAAGAGGAAGAAGAAAAAAAGAGGAGAAGAAAGAATAGAGGAGATCTTCTCCTCTATTCTTTCTTCTCCTCTTATTTTTCTTCTTCTTCCTCTTTTTTTTATCAGGAACGAGGGTCGTCGAGGGACATAGATGTAGTGTCGTCGTTGTCGATATATACCCCCTTCCGATAGCTTACTATGATTAGGTAGCTAGTTCTACGTTTGGCACTAATATATCCATCTGTCATGTTTGAATAATAAATTGCCGTGTTGTAAATATTTGTAGAAACTATGGACACCGCCCTAGACGAAGCAACAAAAGAAGCGTTGTGGAGGGACATAATCGCAGAAGGAAGTGATGCCATCTCGTTGTTTCTCAATGAAACCGATGGTCTGGAAGGAGAGGGTGAACAAGCTGGCTACGGTGACCTAATGCCGGTGCAAGAAGAAGAACATGAGGACGGCTCCGGTGACCGAATGCCGGTGCAAGAAGGAGACCGTGATGACGGCTCCGGTGACCGAACCGAGTCCGGCCAGGTATATATATTAGTTAAGCCTATGCTGACTAGCTGATTGATGCATTCATTGTTTTGGTATGTACACATATTAATTAAGTCTTTGTTCTTTTTTCTAGCCCTCCGAATCGAGCACAACTTCGGTAAAGAGACGAGGCCCGAAGAAAAAGTTGAGCTCGGATGAAAAGTTTGAGATCATAGCAATCGCGCCCGACGGCCAACCTATTGAACCCCTCCGGACAAAGAGCGCATTTGTTGCTCAGTGCGGGGTTCTGGTTTGGGACAAGATCCCGATAAGCATCAAGCAATGGTTTAAGCCGGCTATAGAAGACCCTGAGGTGTCTTAAGTCAATGATATGCAGAAAAATGATCTTTGGACCGAGCTGAAGTTAAATTTCACCCTACCGCCTGAGGATAATCTAGAGAACCCAGTTAAAGAGAAATTAATCAAGTCTTTTGCTCTGAAGAGGATGGCAGAACTATTCAGGAGGTGGAAGAAAGAGCTGAATAAGTTTGTCGAAAATAATGAGACACCAGAATTCAAGGGCAGATATGAGAAGATCAGAGATCACTGGCCCGCATTTGTGGCCCACAAGACATCAGAAAAGAGTAAGAAGATGTCAGCGACAAACAAGCAAAATGCTGCGAAGAAGAAGCTTCACCATCGCACGGGGTCAGGTGGCTACCTCGTAGCCCGGCCTAAGTGGTCCAAGACTGAGAATGATCTGGTTCATAAAGGGATCGAACCAGAGACAATTAACTGGCCAGACCGTTGCCGGACTTGGTTCTTCGGGGCTGGCGGAACACTGGACCCTGTAACAGGGAAGTGCATTTGGACGAACGATCAAATGGACATACCAGTCAGTAAGCTTAAGCAGTATATCGAAGCAGTGCAGGAAGGGACGTTCTTTCCAGACAGAGAGAACGACGAGCTCACAATGGCCCTCGGGAATCCTGAGCACCCTGGACGGACACGAGGCACGCCAAGCTCCATTCCGTGGAAGGTTGGGTTTCTGGACGCAGGCGGTTACAAATCCCATGAGAGGAGGAAAAAAGTGCAGCAGACCCAAATACAGGCGCTGCAAGCAAGGGTAGATGCGATAGAGGAACGAGAAGCAAATCGCAGCAAACATACTGCCGAAGCCTCCCCCAAAGCTACCCCGCCATCTCAGCGCAGAAGCAGCGTGGCTTCCACCGAGCTGCTTCAGCTGGAGCATGCCTTGACGGCTCCTGCCAGCTATCCCGTGGATGCTATAACGGAGTCTCAAAATTGCCACCTTATGACGCAATGGATGAATTTGAAGGTCAAGGCGGCTGTTGGCTCTGTTTATCCTACTGAACCCGGCGCAACTTTTCACTGCTGGCCGATTCCAGAAGGATATGCTAGGGTGATGGTGGATGAGATAACGGAGGGATTTGAGGACCTCCAGCTTGACCACCCTACCGGTGAAGGGGAGACTCGGCTGGGGTCTGCTCTGAAGACTCCATGCCTATGGTGGAAGGAGCTCATCAACCCGAATTGGACGCCACCGCCTCCTCCTCCTCCTCCGGCGAGTCAGGGCACTCCGCCTCCACCGCCTCCTCCTCCGGCGAGTGACGATCAGGGCCCTCGGCCGGCTCCTTCTCCGGCGCGTGGCGGCACTCCGCCTCCTTCTCCTCCTGCGCCGACGCGCCCGAGCAGCCAGCCTCCTCCTTCTCCGCCTCGTGAACAAGGGCGGAAGAGACCTGCCGCCGCTCCAGCTGGTCGGCGTCTGCTCCGCCGCTTAAGCAAGTAAAGAAGACAACCGCTCCGTCTGCTCGGTCGGCGTCTAGCAGTACAACCAGAGGCGGGAGGACATACAGATTCGGTCCTTCTCTGAGGACTCCAGAGAAGTTACCATATGAGAGGACCGTGGAGGAGAACGCCGAGATCGCGCGAGAAGAAGTGAGGAACTTCTTTGAAGGGGTCAAAGCAAAGAAACATCCACCTCCGGAGGAGAAGGTAGATCGGGTGAAAGTGAAGCGCACTCTGGCTGCCCTGACAAAACCACCGAAGTCTGATCTGCCGAAAGGAAACTATGACCGCATTATTGGAAAGGAATTTGCCGAAGCGGAGCGGTCGGGAAGTACTGTCAGTGATGAAAGGCTGAAAGAACGACGAGCTGGGAAACAAATTGCCCAGCTCGGCGAACAAGCGAAGCAATCGTGCCCCCCGCTCAAGGTGCCTAGCCACAACGTCGATAACGATCCGAGGATGGTGCCCGGTTATAGCAATCTTGCAGATTACCTGCCCGACGAAGTACATTATGAACCCATGGAGGTGCAAATACAAAGATACGAGTACGGGAAGCCTCTCGTCAAAGATGAAAGATCTCTATCAACGATGATGCGAAGATTGCATGATTGGTACTTGAAAATCTACAGAGACTCTGGGGGGAGGAGTACTTTGTATGTGAAAGTTAAAAAGGAGCATGACCTCGTTGGAATTGATCTGTTGCCTGTTCCATTTGAGGAGTTCTATCAGTTTTTCAATCAATTGGCCCTCGATAAAACAACGGTCGCCTGCTACTGTCTGTAAGTAGTACTACTTCTGTCATTAAGTTTCTCTATATAGCTTAGCTCTTTCGTTGCATGTATTTATAATCATCCTCACTATATTATGCAGATTGAAGATCGCCGAATTGAAGAAAAGACAAGTCGGTGATATTGGGTTCATTAACACATATCTCATAGATGCAACTCAGGTTAAACTTCATGCCGCAGCTACCGAGGCCAACTTGCTACGATCGTTCGTAATAAATCAAAACAAAGATATAATACTCTTTCCTTACAACTTCAGGTGAGTGTTACTGTCTTGTGCGTATTCGGTTTCCCATATATATTAGTCAAGGTAATAGTAATGTAATTCATGAGTTATGCATGTGTGTGCAGTTTCGACTATATTCTCCTAGAGATTAAGCTTGAGCAGGGAGTAGTAACCGTCTTGGACTCTAAACGAAAAGATCCCAAGGAGTATGCGGACATGACTGAAATACTCAAGAAGTAAGTTAAATTGATCATTATCCACCATATCAGCAACTTTGTTCATTTCCTGATATCAAGTAATTGTTTTCTTTGTCCGGCAGGGTTTGGAGAAAATTCACCAAAATAGTTCCGGGACTGCCGAAGGAGCTGGAATTTAGACACCCGAAAGTAAGTACTATAGTAGCATGTTCCGCGCATCTCCTAGTGATTCAAGCGCTAGTTTCATCAATACCATTTAGCATTCTTGGTTATCAGTTTGATTGACCTCTATTTCTTGTAAAGTGGTTGTGGCAGGAACAACGGAATGATTTCTGTGGATACTATATCTGCGAGTCCATCCGCCACACGACCTGTGAGCGGGGCGGGTACTCTAACGAACAATATGAAGTACGTAAATAACAACATTCACAATTTTATTTTATTACCATCATTTGTGTTGAGTTTCATTCATTTTTATATATATATATGTGTATTGACCCCCTTCTTCAAATTAGATGTTTCGGAAGCGGGATGAACTCCTAGCACCAGCTCGCATGCGAGCAATTCAAGAGGAATTGGCGGCATTCTTTCTTGACCACGTGATCCCTTAAGACGGAGAATTCTATGTGGACCCTGAGTCCGTATGATTATATTTGTAAGAGATAATTATTGTATATATGTAGCCGGTAGTGTCAGATAGATATACGAGAACTTGTTGTTCGACCAATCTCTCGGAGAAGGAGAGGTGGTCGATATCACTTCTCTCTGTATATATGCATATATGTTCATGATGATCTTCTGTTTCCTTCGTTTGCTTACTAGCTAGCTAGCGTGTCTAGTCCTCTCTATATACGTATGTATAGTACGTAGCGTCGACCAAGCACGGACATAACAGAGGACACTTCCCTCTATTAATTATAACTAGCTAACACAATATATGAAACACCTAAATTAACCCCCCAAAACCCCCAACCCCCCCCCCTTTCAAAAAAACACAAAAACCCCAGCCACAGAAGTGCTGACGCGTTGATGCCTATTGGTCCCGATTGGTGCCACCAACCGGGACCAAAGGGTCTCCTGACTGCGCACTGCCCACGTGGAGGGCCTTTAGTCCCGGTTCTGGATTGAACCGGGACTAAAGGGGGGAGGTATTAGTACCGACACTTTAGTCCCGGTTCCGGAACCGGGACTAAAGGCCCTTACGAACTGGGACTATAGGCCCTTTTTCTACCAGTGGTACTGACATTGAGAATTACAATATCCACAATCAAACTCCTTAACATTATGGTAAATACGTGCCACTAGTGCATGTGTTCAACTACGGTAACTACCATGGAGATACACTGGTAAGATTTTTACTATTACGATATCTGTTCATCTTTTGCATACTTCTAAAACTAGTACATCATTGCTAACTATGAAGTTATTACTATGTTTTTCAACAGATAATCCCAGAGAATTGTGTGCCTCATTTGATGTATAAGAAAGGTAGTCTTAATATTTTGAACATACAACCAGGTCGTCCTACGAATCTCAACTGTCCATATGAGATTTCTAAAAGAAGTGGAGACATGAAAATCAAAGGATGGAAAAAATGTATGGACAGTCGTAAGGAGGTTCTTGGAAGCAAAAGGAAACGAAGTGCAAGAATTGGAGATAGGATGTTCTCCATTCTCCATAATGGAGAGTCAGGGTCTATATTGTTTTAGGCTATTTTACCTTAAATAGGGTATTTAGGTCCTGCCTAATAGAGATGATCATGTGCTAAGAACAATTAAGTAGGGTTGGTTCGATGACTATCAAGATGATGATCGTATGACTTGTTATCAATAACGAGTAGAAGTTGTATGATGATGATTAGTAGGACTTGTTAGGATTAGTATTACTTCTGAAAAACACGCTACTCGCGGTCTAGAGACTTGTAATGTTCTATCTTTGTTCGGTCTTTTAAATTCATATACTAATATGATGAATTGTATGCGGAGACTAATCTTCTATTGTATTCGATGAATCTGCTCTTGCTGTGGGGTGCTGTCTATATTCTGTCCAATAATATATTTTGTAGCCTGTGCAAAAGTCTGAAAAGTAAAAAAACCTAATATTCATACTAATGGCGCATCACCCAACAGTGCGCCATTAGTATGCCAGATACTAATGGAGCATGTTTTTCTATACTAATGGCGCACTGCGTGGTGCGCCATTAGTATACCAGATACTAATGGCGCACCGGTGGTGCGCCATTAGTAAGAAATACTAGTGGCGTGATACTAATGGTGCACCAGTACTGCGCCATTAGTAGGCAAAACTGGTGCGCCATTAGTAGCCCTTTTCCTAGTAGTGTGTAGGTGTGGTTTACTTAGAACCTTCTAAATCTCCGCCGTAACCACCGTCGATCGCTCGCAACGTCCCGTCGCCGACACCACCTTGTGGTGAGCCTCTTGTTCATGAAGTTTTATATAAAAAATTGATGTTTGTGTGATTTGGATATATAGTTACTCGTATAATTATCTTACCCATACGTTGTTTGTTATACATAGTGCCATGGTTTTGATATCCGTCCCCGTCGGCCCTCGTCCGGGTTATGATTCGGATGTGGTATATTCTCTTTTAAAACTATTCATTGCATTTCGTGTTTATGACAAATTGTGCCCATCAAGTTGACATAGATATTTGTATGTAGGAGGTAGTTGAACCGGAAATTCCAACCGACCCTATTGTCGAGAGGTTAAATTTAGTTGAAAGAGAAAACGAGGATTTGAAGGAAAAATTGAAAAGAATTGAGGGGGAGAAGATGGAATTGAAGTTGCATGTTGCCGATGTCGTCGATGATCACAAGATTAAGATGAAGAAAATGCGCTTGAAGATTAGAAAGATTAGAAAATATGCCATTCATAGTGAGGCTTCGTATCATTATGCTGTTGGATCAATTGTTACCTTAGTTGCGATCTTGATCGCATTTGTTGTTGCATTTAAATTCTTTAGCTAGAGAGTTATTTGTTTGTTGCATTTAAGTGTTGTATGATCTTTATGTATGAACTTTATGTATTGTATTAATTTGGTGTTTTCGGTGCTGTGTATTGAAGATGAGCCGGCAATGGATGTATGATGACCGATGCTCTCCCGAGTTCATTAATGGCGTGCATACTTTTCTGCTTGCGGCTGAGGCAAACAAGCGGGCGGATGGTTTTATGCCTTGTTCATGTGCTGGCTGTAAGAATGGTCACAGTTACTCTACGTCAAGAACCATTCATGTCCACCTATTAGAGTCCGGTTTCATGCCCCACTATAATGTTTGGACCAAGCATGGAGAAAGAGGGGTTATGATGGAAGACAATGAAGAATAAGAGGACGACGACAGCTATCCTGGCCATGAGTTCCCTGAATATGATGATACAACAATGAGGGAAGAAGCTGAGCCGGTAATGCAGGAAGAAGCTGAGCCGGCAATGCGCGAAGAAGCTGAAGAAGAGGCATCGGATGAGCCTGTTGATGATCTAGGTCGGGCCATTGCCGATGCAAAGAGAAACTGCGCAAGTGATTTGGAGAAGAAGAAGTTGCAGCGCATGTTAGAGGATCACAAAAAATTGTTGTACCCGAATTGCATAGGTGACAAGAAAAAGCTAGGCACCACACTGGAATTGCTACAATGGAAGGCAGAGAAAGGTGTATCTGACAAGGGATTTGGAAAGTTGCTGGTAATGATAAAGAATATGCTTCCAAAGGACAACGAATTGCCCGAGAGTAGGTACGAAGCAAAGAAGGTTGTCTGCCCTCTAGGGTTAGAGGTGCAGAAGATACATGCATGCCCTAATGATTGCATCCTCTACCGCGGTGAGTACGAGGATTTGAACGCTTGCCCAGTATGCGGTGCATTGCGCTATAAGATCAGCCGCGATGACCCTGGTGATGTCGAGGGCGAGCGCCCCAGGAAGAAGATTCCTGTCAAGGTGATGTGGTATGCTCCTATAATACCATGGTTGAAATGTTTGTTCCAAAACAAAGAGCATGCCAAGGCGATGCGATGGCACAGAGAAGACTGTAAGAAAGACGAAAAGTTGAGAGTACCCGCTGATGGGTCGCAGTGGAGAAAAATCGAAAGAAAGTACGGGAAGGAGTTTGCAGATGACGCAAGGAACGTATGGTTTGGTCTAAGAGCAGATGGCATTAATCCTTTTGGGGAGAAGAGCAGCAACCATAGCACCTGGCCTGTGACTCTATGTTTGTATAACCTTCCTCCTTGGTTGTGCATGAAGCGGAAGTTCATTATGATGCCAGTGCTCATCCAAGGCCCTAAGCAACCCGGCAACGACATTGATGTGTACCTAAGGCCATTAGTTGAAGAACTCTTACAACTGTGGAATGGAACAGGTGTACGTGCGTGGGATGAGCACATGGGGGAAGAATTTGACCTAAAGGCGTTGCTGTTCGTGATCATCAATGATTGGCCTGCTCTCAGTAACCTTTCAGGACAGACAAACAAGGGATACCGCGCATGCACGCACTGTTTGGACGATACCAACAGTATATATTTGGCTAATTATAATAAGAATGTGTACCTGGGATATCGTCGATTTCTTCGGAGCAGGCATCCCGTAAGAAAGAAAGGCAAGCATTTCAAAGGTGAGGCGGATCACCGGACGAAGCCTCGTCACCGTACTGGTGCTGGTGTACATGATATGGTTAAGGATTTGAAGGTGGTCTTTGGAAAGGGTCCTGGTGGACAACCTGTTCCGAATGACGCTGACGGACGTGCACCCATGTGGAAGAAGAAATCTATATTTTGGGACCTGCCCTATTGGAAAGACCTAGAGGTTCGCTCCGCAATCGACGTCATGCACGTGACGAAGAATCTTTGTGTGACCCTGCTTGGTTTCTTGGGCGTGTATGGGAAGACAAAAGATACACGTGAGGCACGGGAGGACCAGCAACTTATGCACGGAAAAGACGGCATACATCAGGGTCATGCAAGCTACGCTCTTACCAAAGAAGAGAAGGAAATCTTCTTTGAATGTCTGCTCAGTATTAAGGTACCGTCTGGCTTCTCGTCGAATATAAAGGGAATAATAAACATGGTAGAGAAAAAGTTCCAGAACCTAAAGTCTCATGACTGCCACGTGATTATGACGCAACTGCTTCCGGTTGCATTGAGGGGGCTTCTACCGGAAAACGCTCGATTAGCCATTGTGAAGCTATGTGCATTCCTCAATGCAATCTCTCAGAAGGTAGTCGATCCAGAAATCATACCAAGGTTAAAGAATGATTTGGTGCAATGTCTTGTTAGTTTCGAGTTGGTGTTCCCACCATCCTTCTTCAACATCATGACGCACGTCCTAGTTCACCTATGTGAAGAGATTAACGTTTTGGGTCCTGTATTTGTACACAATATGTTCCCCTTTAAGAGGTTCATGGGAGTCTTAAAGAAATATGTTCATAACCGTGCTAGGCCAGAAGGAAGCATCCCCAAGGGCCATGAAAATGAGGAGGTCATTGAGTTTTGTATTGACTTTATTCCTGACCTTAAGCCGATTGGTGTTCCTGAATCGCGGCATAAGGGCAGACTGGATGGAAAAGGCACGCTAGGAGGGGAACAAATAATATGTATGGATGGACATTCTCTCACTGAAGCACACTACACAGTTCTACAGAATTCCGCCTTGGTGGCTCCGTATATGGATGAACACAAGAATTTGCTACGCTCCAAACACCCGAAGCGGTCTGATGACTGGATTACACGTGAACAGACCAGGAGTTTCGCCAGCTGGTTGCAGACACGTACCATGCATGACGCGTCTATTGAAGATGACATGTACTTGCTGTCCTAGTTACCATCTTTGAATATAATGACTTTCAAAGGGTACGAGATAAATGGTAATACATTTTACATGATCGCACAAGATAAGAAGAGCACCAACCAAAACAGTGGTGTCCGCTTTGATGCAGAAACTAAGACGGGAAAGGAAACATATTATGGTTATATACAGGACATATGGGAACTTGACTATCAACGTGGTTTGAAGGTCCCTTTGTTTCGGTGCAAATGGGTCAATATGACACGAGGCGGGGTAACGGAAGACCCGCAGTACGGAATGACAACAGTGGATCTCAACAATCTTGCATATGCAGACGAACCATTCGTCCTAGCCAATGATGTGGCACAGGTTTTCTATGTGAAGGACATGTCTACCAAGCCAAGAAAAAGAAAAGATAAGGAAGCGAATGCATCATACGATGAGCCAAAGTGGCACATAGTTCTTTCTGGGAAGAGAAACATCGTGGGAGTGGATGACAAGAAAGACATGTCAGCAGATTATGAAAAGTTTGATGAAATTTCTCCATTCACAGTGAATATTGACCCGAGCATCCAGTTAAGTGATGAAGATTTTCCATGGCTATGGCGCAAAGGGACACACGCGAAGAAAAAGTTTCACACCCAAAGATCTGGGATGTGATCGGCTTCACTATCATCACTTTCTTTTGTGTTTCACACCCAGGAGGGAATCTCTGTAATAGTTAAGGTAGCTAGTTATGTGTTTTGGCATTTCAAACGCGAAGAAATTTTATGTGCAAGCAAATGCTTTCATGCATTTACTGATTTTTTCCACTAAATGACCCTGAAATTGAAAAGCATTTCAAATGAACTCAGAAAAGGTTGAAAGTTGGCATGGTATCATAATTTCACCCACATAGCATGTGCAAAAAAGTAGAGAGGGTTACCGCAAAAACTGGATGCACTTCGTGTACAAAATGGACAATCTCTTTCGAAGTATCAGGGTTTCGGACAAAAACTCATCCGTTACAAAGGCATTTCATTTTTTAAATAACCTAAGCATTACCAAATTGAATATAATGATAAAACACACTAATATTAAACAGAAGAAAAAAGAATCACTGAAAAATCTATTTTCAAAGTTAAGCTATTCACAAACTAGTGAGTCACACAAATTTCAAATAATTCAAAATTTAAACTATTCAAATTTGTAAACTACCGGTACTAACAGAAAGTTTGTAATTTTTTGTACCTAAAGCAAAAAATATTCACAAAGAAACTCTAAATACAGCCAAAAACAACTCAAAAATAAATAAAGCAAAAAAATAAGAAAAGAGCCCACCTACTGGGCCACAGCGGCCTGCATACGACTAGAAACCCAAATTCTAGTTGGGCCAGGATGTAGGCCCGCTAGCCCAGTAGGCCCAACAGGGCATCGCAGCAGAGGTAGGCCCAGAAGGCCTGCTTAAGAGAGGAGCTCGAGACAGCAGCGACGGCGGGGCTTATAAGCAGGTGCGAGTGCCCCTCGGCTAGCGAGGTGGGACTAAACTTCTCCGCCCCTCGCCTAGCAGCGCACACCCTTTAGTACCGGGTCATGGCTCCAACCGGTACTAAAGGGGGGCCTTTAGTATCGGTTGGTGCCACGACCCGGTACTAAAGGGGGTGCGGTTCCCACCGCTTCGCCTGGCCAAAAAAGACATTTAGTACCGGTTGGTGGCTCCAATCGGTACTAAAGGTGGGTTCGATATAAGAAAACACTTAAAAAAATTTGTCAGTTTCTCATCTTCCTTCTCCTTTGCCCCGTCGCCGCCGCCCCTCGTCGCCGCCCCCGTCGCCGTCCGTCGCCGTCGCCGTCCCCGTCCCCGTCGCCGCGCCCCACCCCGTCCTCCCGTCGTCCCCGCCCGCCCCGTCCCCGTCGTCGTCTCCGTCTCCGTCCCCGTCCCCGTCGCCGCCCCCCGTCGTCGCGCCTCGCCGGTGAGCTCCTGCCCCGGCCGCCAACCACACACACATTGTTATAGAATTGTTAGCCATATTTCTGTTTTTTAGTTATAGAATTATTAGAAATGTTAGTTTTAGTTATAAAATTTAGAATTTGCATATATGAAATCACAATCCATCATTTAAAAAATGTTACTTTACTTTTGAGGCATATAGTATTTGTTGTCGACGATGCCCGGCCCGCATCCTCGCCGTCGCCCCGTTCGTGACAACGTCCTGCTTCAGAGGACCCATGTCCTGGAATGGGCTCCGCCGGGCTGGCACTGGGAGGTTCTACCTTCAGGGGCGCGACGCTTGGTGAGGAACCCGGCCCAGGGTCCCATCGTCGACCCTCATCTCCTTTGGTGGCGTTCGCGTGGGCCACTTTCGGTGCGGAGGGAGCCGGCCCCGCCGGAGGTGGTACGTCGTCGTGTCAGGGAGGAGGACGAGCACGTCCATCGCTACATGGCTGCTATGGACGTCAGGTTCTCCAATACCTGGCAGGTTCTTTGGGGAGATCACCCGAGCTATGATCCAGTGATGGTTCCTTCACTTTGGTTGTCCACCGCCTAGATTACTCTCTAGTATTCGATCTTTATTAGCTAGCTAGCTAGCTAGTGATGTATTCGATATATAATATTCGAGATGATTTATTCGAGATTATATAAATTATTCGAGACGATGTATTCGAGATTATGTCTATTATTCGAGACGACGTATTCGAGATTATATTAGATGATGCTTATTATGTAGTATGATTGATTCAGTTTTTCCTTATTAATTGATTGCATCAATGCATTGTAATTTGAATATATTTCTTTTGGATTGGTTAAACAAAACCTATGGCGGACAATATTGGCAGAGAGGGAGAAGAGGACCTATTCAATATCATACGCAATCCTCGCGGGCCAGATGATGATCAGAATGAAGAAGATTATGACGGCTCCAAATATCTAAACAACTCCGGGGAGGGTGATATGATATTCGATCGCGACGACCGAATTGATGAAGTCATGAACTATGAACATGACGAAGAAATTATTGATCTTGAAACAACAAAGACCGGCGAGGTATATATTTTTATATAAGCAGACATCTGGTGATCATCACATGTTTTAAATGACTTGAAGATATATTAACGAATCGATCTATCTTCTTTCAGCCACCCGGATCAAGCAAATCTTCAGGCAACAGGAAACGAAGCCCGAACAAAAAGTTGAAGGAGGGCGTAAAGTACAATATCGAGGCCATCAAACTTAATGGCGAACCATTAGCGCCTAAGAAGATTGCGGACAAGTTTATTCGTCAGTGCGGAGTTCTTGTGAAGGACCAACTCCCGATCTCCCTTCAAGAATGGAGAGAGCCAGCAAAGCCACGTCCAAGAGTTACTTTTGTCGACGACAGACAAAAACTTCTGCTTTGGGAAACGCTCATGGAACATTTCACCCTACCAGATCATTTCATAGATGCAGATGTGGAGAAAGTCAAGGACGCTGCTCTTAGGAAGATGGGGGTTGCATTCAAAAACCACAAGAATCGTGAATGGGCCAAGTACGTCAAGTAAGGAAGGAAGACTCTAGTACTCGAGGGAACACTAGAGAAGCAAAGTGCTCATTGGGATGATTTCGTGAAATTCAAGGATTCGGAATTATCTAAGGA